>NW_027186325.1:1772506-1848317 GCF_028583685.1 Petaurus breviceps papuanus
CACACAATATCGCTGTTACTATGTACAATATTCTCCTGGTTCTGCAACTGAACTTTGCATCCACTGATATAAATCTTCCCAGGTTTTTCTGAAACCATTCATCTCATTATTTCTTATAGCAAAATAGTGTTCCACCACAATAATATACCACATGGCTGTAAATAAGTGGCATTACTTCTTATGAAAAATCTCATAACTTTTTAAGAAAGACCCAGCCCAGGTCAAGATATTTAGAGCTTAAATTCATGTAACAATAGACATGATCTTATTTGAGCCTTATAAAAGCTCTGTGAGGTGTTCTTTTTCCCATTTTATAACTAAGAAACTGAGTTTCTGAGTGATTCCACACCACTTTAAGGAATTTAATATCATGCATTGGGAAAATATCAGAGGTAGGATTTGAACCCAAGTTTTCCTGACTCTAGAACTACTATGCTATCCAATACTCATCGATGCCTATCTATTAGAGACAGTATGGTACAGTGAAAAGAGCTGTGCATTTGGAGTCCCAGAAACTTGACTGGATTACCAGCTCCTCCCTGTAGTTGCTACTTTTGTGACCTTGGGCAAAGGTTCTAAACTCTATATGTAACACCTGCTCTGATACTGTTGCAATAACCCATGGTGATAAAGTGATGATGAATACATGAATTAAGATGGTATCCATCTGCTATCCATATCCAGAGAAAAATTACCTTAGTCTGAATGAAGATTGAAGCAAACTACTTGCTCTCTCTCTTGTTTTGTCTTATTTTGTTCCTTCCTTCTCATGGTTCATCCCATTGGATATGATCCTTTTTCACAACTTGACTAATGTTTAATGTGAAGGCATTTTTAGAACCTTTATAAGATTTCATGCTATCATGATGAGGGAGTAGGGGAGGAGAGGGAGGTGGAGAAAATTTGTAACTCAAAAGCTTGTGTAACTGAATGTTGTAAACTGAAAGTAAATAAATAATTTTTAAAAAGATGGTAACCATCTAAGTAAAGAGAAGGGAACCAATGAAAGATGTTGTAAAAGTCACATTAATAAGACTCAACAACTGAAGTATGAAGAGTGGGGAGGGGTAAAAGAGTTCAAGAGGATTTAGGGATATAAATCTAGGTACTGGGAAGGTAGAGATATCCAGTAGTTAGTTTGCAAAAAAACAAACAAACAAACAAAAGAAAAAAACAAGTTCAGAAGAGAAGTTAGGATTGTGTCTAGAAATTAGATATTTGTATGGAAATAATTATTGGTCCTCAGGCAGTTCCTACTTATGACTCTAGGCGAGTTACATAACCCAGTTTGCTTCGGTTTCCACATCTGTAAAATGACCTGGAGAAGGAAATAAGAAACCTTTCCAGTATCTCGGCCAAGAAAACCCCAAATGGGGTCACACAACTGAAAAATGAATGAACAATAATAATTGAACCCATAATAGATGATGAGACACCTTGTGACAACATGTAGAGAAAAAGAAGGAAGAACCCAAGATAGGAAGCAGACATGAATAATGATTTTTTTAAAAGCTATTGTACAGGTAGACCCAGGAAATAGAGATGGTGGTCAACAGTTGCAAAAATAGCAAAGAAGTCCAGGAAAATGTGTGATCTTGTGCTATGGGTCCTCCTTGTTACCTGTCCTAGAATGTTTGACTTTTCTCTGTACATTTTTGTAAATCTTCCATATCAGTTCTACCCATATCCTCTGGTTCCTTTACTACGTAGAAGATTCATGTAACCGTTGGAATGTCATTCTCTTCATGTAACTGACCCACATCCACTTCCATTTCTGATAGTACAAACAAGGGATAATGGATTTTTTGTTACTAGGTCTCACAGGCAAGTTTTGTAATATGTTTTAGCCTAGCTATACCCACCCGACATCTTTCTGTTGACACTACTCTGATACAATGTATTTGTCCTGGATAGACAAGTGGCCACTTTTCAAGCTGTTTTTGAAACTCAATGAAACTTCAGGAATGATAGGGCTGCTAGAAAGATACATCTGAATAACATTTAACTAGACCAGAATTTCCAAGTACTCCTAAATGGCTTACTCACTAGGAAAATCAAACTAAACATAAATGTATCTGTAATACAAAGAGAACAAAGTATTTATATTGATAAATTGGTGATCATGATGTTCCCCTAAGAGAGCACTAAGCTCCGTTCTCCTGGTAAATTTAGAGTTAGGTTATTATGTAACTTGAAGAAAAGCTATAACAAATAATGGTCAGGTTTAAAGTAAAAAATTACAATTTTAAAGAGAAAAAATTGTTTTCCTAGTACAAAGATCTTAGTGGATACCAAAAAAGTACATTGCAAAAAATTCAATTTAGTCACATAAAAGTGATATATATATATATATATGAATAGAAAACATCCGTCTTTCAAAAATCTGTGTCAAATCTGCTAATGTTTTCACTTAAATATAATGAGTAACCTCATCCTGATAAGGTCAGAAACAAATAATATCTGATTTCTAGGTGCCTTATACCTTATTTTGTTATATTAATTGTTACTATTCCAATTAACATTTTTATTAATTTGTCCCTCTAATTACCTTCCTAATGGGAAAGAAGAAAATAAATCCCTTAAAAAAAGGTTTA
Source organism: Petaurus breviceps papuanus (assembly GCF_028583685.1). Taxonomy (NCBI): domain Eukaryota; kingdom Metazoa; phylum Chordata; class Mammalia; order Diprotodontia; family Petauridae; genus Petaurus; species Petaurus breviceps. The sequence continues at coordinate 1,775,101 of NW_027186325.1, forward strand.
ATTGACATCAGCTGATGGAAAGTTGTCATGTGGCTAGGAACTCCCTAAAACAGAGGGAGATACAAACATATATAGGGTTTACACAGTTTTAGGACAGGCAACAAAAGAAACCTATCAGTTAAGGCTTCTTACTTTCCTTTTTTGGAGATTCAGTAATAGGAACAGGTTTTCAGGTGATTTGATGGGTGGGAGGAGAAAAGGCCTTAATTTTAGAGTAACCTTAGTGTCATTCAAAAGCAGATCTGTTCTTTGTAAGAATGTTTCCCTGTAGTCAATCCCATTAAATCATCTGAATGTCTAAGAGGGAGGAGAGGCCTAAGACAGTAGAAGCCTCCCTTTGAGACAGAATCAGGCAGACTACATTTCTTTGATCTGTAAGGTTACCATTTGGGGTACGGGGATGTCTCTCTCAAATTCACAACACACAGGTTTTGTACATTTCCTCCACATAATTCTATCCCCTCATTTTACAGGTGAAGAATCTGAGATCCAGATTAGGTTAAATTTCTTGTTCATGGTTACATAATTAGCAAAGGACAAAGGCAAGATTTGAACACAGGTTCTCTAAGCTCACCAACCAGGTTAGTGATAATAGAGGCATATATTTAAAGATTGCACCAGTAGATGGTGCAGTAGTTAAGAGTTCTGGGCCTAAAGTCAGGGAGACTAATCTTCCTGTGTTCAAATCTGGTCTCAGACACTTAAAAGCTGTATGACCCTGGACAAGTCATATAACTCTGTTTGCTTCAGTTTCCCCATGTATAAAATGACCTGGAGAAAGAAATGGCAAATCTCCCCAATATCATTGCCAAGAAAATCCCAAATGGGTTCACGAAGAGTCAGAAAATAATTGAACAACATATTGCATATAGATAGATATTCCTGACTGAAATTTCTATTTCCATGACCCCTAAATTTAATAAAGACAATAGAAGCAGGTTAAAAGTGCAAGTATGTAATCCAAAAGCCATTATCTACCACTAATATTATAGCACAGATCAGAAGAGGTCAGCAAGTCCCTAAGGGAATTGAGAATAGGACAAATATGATTTGATCACAAATTCATAGACTCAAAGAATGTTGGAGCTGGAAAGCAAGGCAGTAGCTTACAAATCATCAAATCCAAGCCCCAATCATGCATGTAAGGACACAGAGGACCCTAACAGGGAAGTGTTATCCAAGGTCACTGAGAAATTCAATAACAGAGCCAAAAGCATACCTCTAGTGATGTGGTTCACAGTCCAGATTTCTCTCTACCATGTTGCCTAAGGAAAGATTTTGAACATAACAAACCAAGAAAGGAAGGCCTTAGTTGTAACCTGGAGGTTCAGGGGAGAGCATAAAGACATTAGGTTCTGGTAAGCAGGCAATACAAAAAACAAAAGTAGGAAGGTGAGGGCTTGAGGGGAGAAGGAGACAGCAAAGACAAGTTCATGTCCTCCACAGCTTCTCTCAGAAGTAATGGTTTAGGGTCAGGGGATTAGAGATTAGGGGAGACAGAACATTCCTTTATTTGCATCATGAGATACTTGCAGAGGAAGAATAGGGATTAATCCTCTTTCATAAGGGATCATGCTCTCATCTTCTCTCTCTTGTCTTCCTACCATCAGCAGATCAGCAGCTATACTTTTAGCCACAGTCCATGTCCTGGAACATTTAAATCTTTCAGCTCCTGTCCTTGGGAGGCCTGTTATATTTCACAGGGCCTGATATTTTTAGGTAGACCCAGGTTTTCTTCATTTTACATCCTGACCATCTTCTGACCAGTCACTGTTCTGCTGTCCCTCCTTTACTCCCACAACCTCCCAGTCTTCTTTTCTAGTTCTGAACCGTAATCAAATCAACATTATTATTGCTATTGGAATGGATGTTTCAATCTACTCCCCACCGGCTCCAGCCACAATTCCTGTGACTTTTTAGACCAAAGAAATCTATGACCACTCCCTTATAGGTGCCACAACAAGTAGAGTTGAGTCTTGGATTCAGGAAGACCTGTGTCCAAATCCTTCCTCATACACTTAGTACCTGTGTGACCTTGGATATGTCACGTAACCTCTGTTTACCTTAGTTTTGTCATCTGTAAAATAAAAATAATATAGCACCTGCCTCCCAGAACTGTTGTGAGGATCAATAGAGGTAACATTTGGAAAACACTTAGCTCAGTGCCTGGCACACAGTAGGTGCTATAAAATGTTAGTTTATTATTATTTTATTTGTTGCCTGTGAGTTCCTTGAGACCAGGCACTGTTTTTGCCTTCATATCCTCACTGCTTAGCACAGTGCCTGGCACATAATTTTGATTAATAAAAGTTGCTGACTGATGGACTAGCACTATTAGAATATAAGCTTTTTGAGGGGAGAAAATGGCCTTTCTTGTATTAGTAACCTTAGCACTTAGCAAAGTACTTGGCATATAGTGAATATTTTTTTAAGTACTAGATAATATAACAGATAGAGTTTTTGGAGTCAGGAAGACCTAAGTTCAAATCCTGCTTCAGACACTTAGCTATGTGACCCTAGGCAAGTCCCTTAACCTCTTAGTTACCTCATCTGTAAAAGGAACAATAACAGCACTTATTTCATAAAGATATTCTGTGGATCAAATGAGATAACATATGTAAAATCCTTTAAAACCTGAAAATGCTATATAAATGCTAACTGTTATTGTTTTTCATGCACTCACTCCTCTCTCTCTCTCTCTCTCTCTCTCTCTCTCTCTCTCTCTCTCTGTTTCACCCATTCATAACCAACTCAAGAGGAGTGTGGGACAGAGGTAAGAATCCTGACTTTTGAGGACCTGGGGTAGAATACCATGCCCTGATTATTATTACCTTTGTGACTTTAGGCAAGGCATCATTTTAGTTCCCCATTTCCTCATCTGTAAAATGATATGGCTAGGCTAGAAATTACCTTGAAGGCCTATTCAGCTCTAGAACCTATGGTCCTGAATCATTTTACCTCATCCTTTGGATTCCATCCTATCCAAGGAGTTGTCATCTTTTGGAGAATATGAAAATTGGTATCTAAGGGATATTTAAGGTCACTTCCAGTTCCATAATCAGAAATGTGTTCCAACATTTTATGAAAGGACTTCTTGTTCATTATTCTCCTGACAGTACATAGCAGAAAGGAGAAATGAATTGAAGAGATATGGCCTCAGATAAAGGAGCCTTCTATGTGGCTCCCAGTCATTCTTCATTCATTCATTCATTCACTCATTCATTCATTCAGGGAGGCAACTGGAATTTTTCAGTACTTGTGCGTACCTAGCACCTTGGCTGCTGACAAGGGAGGATCATTTCCCTTCCTTACTGATTAGTCAGTGAGATAAGACTTGTTTCCATAAAAGAAGAGAATAAAAGCAACTGCTTCTATTCATACTGCTGATTTAGTGTCAGCCTAAGGATGGGGTTGGGGTGAGAAAAGGGAGTGAAGGTAGCAAGAGACTAACAGCTAAAAGGTAAGGGTTCTTGTCTTCCCCCAGTAGCTTTGTGACCCTGCTCATATCTCTTAACCCTTGATCTCAATTGAATTCATTTCAACTGTAAATCCCTTGAAGTCAGGGGACTTGTGTTTTGTTTCATCTTAGAAATCCCAGTGATTATTATATCTTCCCTCTTTGTCAAAGCAATAATGAACTCATATCAAGTGGTTGTTGAATTCAATCAAATCTGTGAAGTGAGGTAATTGGTGTAAAGAATCATTTCAGCTCCATAATGTTCCAAAAGTTCATGATTCTTGAATAGAAATAAAGATGATATCCACAACAAAACCTGGGTGAAATGCATCTGATTAGTTGAGTGACATTGCACATATTGCTTAAACTTTTTGGCTTTCTAATTTTCCTTCAGAACCAGAATTTTTATTATGAGCTGAACTGGGTTTGTGTAAGAGAACCTGGCTTGGACTTCCTAATATGCAACTTAATGCTTGTATGACACTGTGGAAGTTAGTTAAACTCTCTGAGCCTGTTACCTCATCTGAAAAAAAAAAAGAAATGAACAGATTATACTTGACCCCTCAACTGCTTTCTGGCTCTAAATTTGGGGTTGTTAAGCTTTCTTTTTCTTTTTTGTATCATGGATGCCATTGGAACCATGCAATTTTGGTAAAGCTCCTTTTCAGAATGTCCTAAATGTATAAAATAAAAATAAATATACTTACAAAGGAAACCAGTAATATAGAAATACAGTCATCAAAATGTTTTTTTTAATGTTTAAAGATTCCAGAATGCCAATTTTAAATCTTTAATCCTATAATCCCTAAGGTCCTTTCTGGATCTAACATATTAGAAATGTCATTAATAAGATTTATTAAGGTAGAGACAAAATGACCTCTGATGCTTCTTCAAAACCAAGACACTATGAGGCTATCATTTTATTGAGGAAGAAAAAAATCTTGAACTATATCTCCAAGTAAGTAAGGGATACAGATCACCAAAGAGGGATCAGGGAACTACAATTCTTTCTCTATCCCACCAGGGGATTCATTCAATTCAACAAGCATTTATTAATTATCTGCCATGTTCTTGGTATTGGGTCTTCAAAGACAAAATTGAAATATCCTCAGTCTTCAAAAAGTTTGCATTCTACTTAAGGTGAGGGTGGGGAAAATTATGTACAAAAATAAGCAAATACATCCATGTGTGTATAATATGGATGTGTGTGTGTATGGGTTTGAGTATGGAAGAGAAGAAAATTGTCCTCCACTCCCTCAGTTGGTGAAAAACTGGTTTTCCTCCTACTACATTAATGTTCCATTTTGGCTGAAAGAACGGTATGTTATCTACCCACTCTCAGGAAGATTCTGCCCTAGGAGAATAAATAGAGCCACTCAAAAGAACCACTGGTGCACTTGAGAAAGGGTGTTGTCACTTCAGAAGAATAGAAGACTGTTCTTTAGAACAGGTTTAGCTGTCCTGCCTCCTGTATGCTAATATTGGGAGGAGCTTCCCCATCAAAGTACTTATGCAGCACAATAAAGGATCTTTACAGCCCAGCTTCACCGAAGCTACTATGGATTCATTGGTATGTGCTCCCTCAATAGTAAAGGCCTGCAAGAATTTACTTCCAAAACTTTCCCCTTCAGTCCAGGCTTTCATTCTTCAGTGTGAAACTCCTTTAACCTGATGTACTTTTTTTGCTGTTGCTAATATTGTGTTAGCAAATTACTGACCCAAATATTCATAACAGGAATCATTTCTCCTGTTGTGGGATAGGAAACTTGATCTACATTCTATCCCAGTAATTTTCTCCATACGTCTTTCAGGGGGAGCAGGAAAATGGACTATAAAAAGGAGGAGAAGAGCTCCCTGAGGTTGATGGTACAATTGAGCAGAATTCAAACTTAATTGGTACTTCCTAGTTTTTATTTGAAAACTTGCCCTCATTTCTTATTAAGCCTTTATCACTGAATGGGCACTGCCTCAGTCAAACTAAGATCTGTTAGAGTCTTTAGTTTGAAAAGGTCAAGGTCCCCCACTGCACCCTGGATCATCTCCTGTTGTTCTGATCCACATCTGGCCACTGGACCCAGATGGGCCTGGAGGAGAAAGTGAGGCTGATGACTTTGTGCAGACCTCCCTCACTTAAGTTGAATTTACTTGCATGTCATGGTATCACCTCCCTGTGTCATAGTCCTCTTTGAGAATGAAGGAAAAACAGCAATTTGATAATTTATAAACAAAAATATTTATAGCAATTCTTTCTGTGGTGGTTAAAAGCTGGAAATCAAAGGGATGTCCATCAAGTGGCGAATCTCTGAACAAGCTGGTTGTCTATTATTGTGATGGAATATTATTGTGTTTTAAGAAATGACAAGCTAGATGATTTCAGAAAAACCTGGAAAGAGTTATATGAACTGAAGCAGAGTGAAGTGAGCATTCATAAGAACATGATACACAGTAACAGCAATATTGTACAACAAAGAACTATGAATGACTTAGCTATTCTCAGCAATACAATGATCCAAAACAATCCTAAAGGATTCATGATGAAGTATGCAACCTGCCTCCAGAGAAAGAATTGATATTGTCTGAATACAGACTGAAACATGATTTTTACTTTTGTTTTCCCTTTCCTTCCTTCATTCCTTCCTTTTTTCTTTCTTCCTTTTTTTCTTTCTGTCTTCTTATACAAAATGACTAATGTGGAAGTATTTTACATGATTGCACATGTATAACCTATATAAGATTACTTAACATCTCATGGAGGGAGAAGGGGAGGGATAGAGGGATAGAATTTGTAATGTGGAAGTATTTTACATGATTGCACATGTATAACCTATATAAGATTACTTAACATCCCATGGAGGGAGAAGGGGAGAGATGGAGGGATAGAATTTGTAACCCAAAACTTTTTAAAACAAACAAATGTTAAAAACTGTTTTAATGTAATTTGGCAAAAAAAAAAGAGACAGACAGACAGATAATGTATGAGAATGTTATCTATCTTTCTACAATATATAGATACAAAAAATATTGTGAAGATGATTCTGCTCACCATTGGTACATGAAGTGAAAGAAGTCAGCAGACATCATATCCAAATAGCAGTCCTGAGGGAAATAAGGCTGGTAAATGGAGACCAGCCTATTGATATTGAAGGTAGACACACATTTTTCTCAAGTAGCCACAGTTATGGTGAATGCTGTGTCATTGGTGAAGCTTACATGCCTCCCAAAAGGAGAGGTTCATGACAATGTGATTGCCACTTACAGGAAAGTGTCACACTAGCATTGTCAGTGCATATTCTCTCACCATGATGAACCCTGATGGGGGTGAAGAAAAACTTAATGATGACCTGGAGACCCTCTCATCAATGTACTGAAAGAGGACAAGCTCATAATTCTGAGTGACTTTAAGGTCAGGGCAGGTACAGACTATCAGACACGGCAGGGAGTCTTTGGAAGGAATAGAATTGGAAACAGAAATAGCAATGGTTCACCAATGGTTCACTTAGTATTGAAGATTTGTGTGGCTCATGATCTCATCACCAACACTGTCTCCAATTTATCTAAATGCAATAAAATTTCATGAATGCACACTCATGGAAAACATGGCACTTAATAGACATATTTAAGATGAGACAGACAAGATATAGGAATAATGAAGGCTATGTGTGGAACAGTGCTAGAGCAATCATACATAGGCTTATCCTCTCCAAACTGCCCATTTACATTCAACCATAGACAACAGGACTACAGGAAAACAATGGCATGAGATTAGAGCACTTCTCTATGTGTGAATAGTTTGTTGCTAACTTGGAAGGAAAGCTGAGAAAACACATGATCGGCAACAGTGGAGCAGAAAAGGAGTGAGTAGCTTTCAGAGATTTGGTGCACAACACCACATTTCCTCATCTGGGTCAAGACCCTCACAAACATCAAGATCAGTATGATGAAAATGATGGGAAAATCCTGAAGCTGCTAAATGAAAAGAGAGAATTTTCCCTGACTTACCAGCATGAGTTTATCCATCTCTAAGAAGGCAGCATTTAGTTTCACCAAAAGTGCAAGTGAAACTTAGATTCTTGGCACAGTAAGAAGGTAAATAAAATTTAGTGTTACACTGATAGGAACAATCCAAAGCAAATGATTCCCTGCATGCTATTTATTGGCCAAAGATGTATGGTGCATCTCAAATATTCAATGTTAATAGAGCCATGTTAAGTAATGAGGAGGACATGATTCTGGAGAAATGGACTGGACCATTCCATAGTGTTCTCAACAGATAATCATCAACCCACGCTAAAGACATTGACCATATACCTCAGATTGAAGTCAATCCCTCTCTAGATGAACTTCCAATTGAAGAAGAGGTTTTGAATATTATTAGGATCATTTCATGTGGCAAAGAGTCTGGTACTGATTCTATTCTAGCTGACATTTACAAGGCAGGGGTCCACTGCTTATACAAAATCAGAATTAAATCTTCAAGGTTGTGTGGCAAGAGTAGATTATTCCCTTCTCCCCCCCCCCCAGGAGTTCAAGAATGCCTCCATTGTTCATCTTTGTGAAGGAAAAAGAAATAGGTTGTCCCAATCACAGTGGATGTGTATGTGGGTGTGTGGGTATGTAGAGGGTTGTCTCTCTCCTAGTCATTGCCATTATTTATTTTTATTTAACTTGAAATATTTAATTGAAAGATATTATTTGACTTGGAAAGGCTACAAAGCAAGTCTAAAGTAGAGGGAGAGTTGGTGTGTGATCTTTTGCTCACAGATGATTGTGCACACAACACAGGCTCCGAGGCTGAGATGCAACAAAGTATGGATCAATTCTCTGCTGCTTGTGCTAATTTTGTCTTACCAATTAACACCAAGAAAACAGAGACTCTCCACCAGCCAACACCACATTATTCATATATGGAATCCTAAGTTATAGCAAATGGAGAAATTGTGAGTGTTGTAGATAGGTTTACTAACCTGGGAAGTATATTTTCCAGGAATGTATATATGGATGATGAAGTTAATGCACATATTGCTAGAGCTAACTCAGTGTTTGGGAGGCTCTGAAGTAAAGTGTGGGACAGAAGTATTCATTGGACTGCCTACCAAACTGAAGGTCTACAGAACCATGCTGACCTCATTGTTACATGCTTATAAAGTCTAGATAGTAATACCAGAGCTATGCCAGGAAACTGAACTGCTTCCATTTGAATTGTCTTAAGAAGAATTTGAAAATCACCTGGCAAAAATAAGGTACCAGACACTAAGATCGTTTATTGAACTGAACTGTTCTTAATCTAAACTTGAACAGAAAAAGAATTTCCTTCCTTCCTTCTTATTCCATCTACTCTAAATCCATAGCATTATAACAAATGTGCATAGAGTCAATCAATAAGCAATATATTAAGCTCTTAATATGTGCCATGCTCTGTGCTAAGTAATGAAGAATCAAAGGCAAAAGACATGGTGTCTGCTTTCAAGAAGTTCATATTCTAAGAAATCAGACATCAAGCACCATTATAGACTTAGCATTTGTCACAGAGAATAAGGAGTCTAGGGGCCTGTGATATGGTTAAAGTCAAATTTTGTGGTCAGGACATGGCTGCTGTTCAGTGAGGCTCATAAGGAAGTTAGAATTATTGGGGCTGGGGGCAGCTTTACTAGAATTCCATCAATATCACTTATGGGAAAATCACTTGCCTCTTGCATAAGCCATGGACCCTGAATTTTTCTTATGGCCAAGCCCTGCAGGCATCTGCCCTGAAGACCTGGGGTGTAAAGAAGGAAAACATTCAGGCTTCCCAAGGGAAATATATTAAATGGGTCACAGTTAGTAATCAAGATGCTCAAGGCAAGTAAACTCTACTGAAGGGTCAGGAGCTGCAGCCAGTAAGTCCCTTCTGGTCTCTAGTCATGCTTACTAAGTCAAGACCTTCTACCTGAGGATACTTGAACCTCTCTAGGCCATCCCTCACAGTATAGGAAAAGTATTGGTGGGGTACCTGGGGTCTAGGTCAATTTGTGAAACTAACTTGTGAAACCAGTCTGTGAAATTGTAACTGCAATTTGTATTGTAAAATTGTTATCTGTAAAATTCCTTTCCCAACCTCCGACTCTGCCCCTTCCCCCTATCCACACTAGGCCTAGGCAACACCTTGGGACTCCTTTGTTCTTACTTAATCCGTCATGTCTCCTCTGGTCTGGCCCAAATCCTCATGTCTCCTCCAGCCTGGCCCAAATCTTATCTAAACTATCTATTCACATGCTCCTTTTGGTCAGCTCTGACCTTTGTCTATGCATTGAGGCCCCTCCCGTGAGGCCAGCCCTGACAATGGCAGCCCTACCCTTTAAAAGTAAAAGCATGTACCCCTCTCACTCGCAGGTCCCCTAAAGGACTCTTGCCCGCTTCTCATGGAAGTGTAACAGTAAACTTCTATAACTCTCACTCCAATTAAGCCTGAGACCTTGAATTCTTTCCAGGCAATATTGCAGGTTTTCTGGTCTTGGATAAGATCAGAATATCTGCTGAAACTATTGGGATCCCGTTTACCCCCCATCAGTATGAGATCCCAGAGCTTTGTGTTGACCTCTCCCATTGCTTCTAATTAGTGTGATGTTGTTGCTCTGTGGTGAATCTAGTGACCCCTCTTCAACCCACTTTTTTTTTTTGGAAGGCGATTTGAGGCTAAGTGACTTGCCCAAGGTCACACGGCTAGTTTTTGTGTTAAGTGTCTGAGGCCGGATTTGAACTCAGGACTTCCTGACTCCAGGGCCTGTGCTCTATTCACTGTGCCACCTAGCCGCACTCAACCCACTCTTTTTGAATAAATACCTATTTAACAAAGGTGGTGGGCAGAGTGTTGAGTCCCAAGTCTGAATTAACAGCTTCTCATCAATTAATTCTTTATGTTGCTAAATGTACTAGGGGAGGGAGGAGAAGAGATTTTTAATCGCAAACCTCACTTTGTCACACTGAATATCATTCTCTCTCACATTGAGGTTCAATGCACAGTTGAGGTTCACCATTTTCCCTTGACACTCACAACTCTCATGCTTTCCTAAACTCTGTCTCCGTCTGTCTGTCTCTCTCCTAAACACAGAATCACCCTATTCTGAACGAATTCCCCAAGCTCCCAAAATTAAAGCTCACTCTATGCTTCCTTAATCAAACTGAAAAGCACTCTGAGATGAAATGCTAACCCTCCCCCTACAGCCCAAATTCCTTTTTTTATCTCCTTTCTTCCTCCCCCTATGCTTAGATTTCTTCATGGGCCCAGTTTGGATGCTCCCAGGGAAGGCACAGGCAGCATGGTACCCCATCATATAAATGGATTCTTAGGAGTAAGAGCACCAGCTCCAGTGTTGGGATGACCTGGAGATCAAATCCTGGGCTCAGACACTCAGCACCACACCCAGAAATAACTGGCCGTGTAACCTTGAGCAAGTTACTTAACCCTGATTGCTTAAAAAAAAAATGGATTCTTAGGGTCAGGAGGGCATAGATGAACTTCCAAAAAATCCCCCAAATTACATAAATAGAATTAGCAATCTCCCTGGCACTCTCAGAGATGATCATGAATTAGGAGGAAACTTCCTCCATTGTGTCCAAAGGTAATTTAAATGTCATCTGGATCAAACCTCCCTCTAATCTATGAATGGCTGGAGATTAACAGAGAAGGCTAGAGGCAGGAGAGTTAGGAATCAAATGCAAGTTTAATTTCAAAGTGAGGGAAATGGCTTGCAAGCAAAGTCCACCTGCTTAGAAGTGGGGCTCACCCCCTGGACAGGGGTACCATTTTTAATGACTGGACCACAACACAGGGATTCTTGGCTATTGTCTGAACAGTTTCAAAGTTGTTAGGGTCATTGAGCCTTGTGATTGTTCAGCAGGGCACAGAACCAGGGTTAATATGGCCAGGAGCAGAGGAGAGGCAGCTGGTTCAGTTCACATGGTGGTCACAAGCACAGGGATTGTTAGCATGTCAGAGGATCTGATTGATTAATTTCAGCTGCAGCACATTGACTGCAATCTCTGCTTCCAAATCAGGATCCCCTGGAAAGTGGGGAAGCTCCAACAATTCTAAATAATATAATTATTACACATAACATATCTATTCGTATAAAACTTATAAGTATCGTAACAACATTCCCTACTTTTGGCCAAAGGCCAGAATGACCTTGCAAACCAGACAACCATCTGGAATTTGATTTTATGTAGGTTAGACATGGATAGTTGAGAAACAAGGCCCACACTGCAGCAAATGCCAAGATACATCAAGGCCAATGAGTAGGAGAGACATTAGACCAAAGAAGACAGAGTGGAGAATGCTGCCAAGGTTTTCAGGTAGCCAGGAGAACATGTCAAAGAAAGTTTATAAAGAGAAATATTTCAGGATATCTTGGCCTCTATTCCAGAAATCTTCTTTTTGTTTGTTTGGAACACTAAGATCTTCCTCTATGAGAGCATGAAGGCATATGCCCCACCCTGCTCAGGAGTTAGAACATCCAGCACCCTGCAATTGTAATACCATGAGGCCAAGAGAACCCACATGCATTTGGAGGTTGGTAATGAACCTTCTGGAGCACTCCAGGCCCGTGGCTAACTCCACCAAGAGGTTGATAATGAACTGGAAGAACATTCCAGAAGCGACTACAGTACTAGAGTTACGATGGTCAGGAAAGCAGACCTCCAATGTTGGTGGAGACACAACGTTAACCAGAAAAGAGCTTCAAACAACTGATTCCCTGGAAATAGGGATAATTTGGGCATAGTATGAACAAGGGTGCAGAGACCTTCCCAAAAAGAAGGGAGACTGATACAGAGAAGAACCGCATTGGAAAAACAATTCACTGGAGGAGGGTCATTTGACCAAAAAGGTGCTGGTGTCAGATGATGAATCCCAGGTAGGTTAAGTGAATCCCATGGATTAGAGGGACTGAAGGCAAGGGTAGTAAGTGCTGGTGTTATTATGGAACAAGAGCCCATTCTGGGAATCCTGCACTACCACAGAAATAGAACAAATGCCTCTAAAATTGCCTTCATTCAGGACAAAGGTCAAGCATCTGTCACTAAATTTGTTGGAGCAGGCTCCTGCACTCCATTTGCTACAGGGGTAATCAACAATGTCATAAGATACTCCAGTCCCATTCAGAGAAATCTATGACTACAGAAGGTGGCCAGGGGAGCTAAGCCATCCCTCCAGGTGGAGCAATCCATGAGGAGTTCAGAATGAAGGAGGAATTAAATTACGTTGCATGGGATTTAATGATCCAAGGCAGGGGCCCATGATGCTGCTTATACCCAGGATGCAAAGTGGAGCCTGAATTTCTAGACAGACTCCTAAATGTAATAGATCCCTTAGGTAAGGGTCTGAGATGCTAGGAGCCTTAAATTCCATTGCTGAGTTCTCTATTTCCTGGTTATGAAGTTCCACTTCCCCATATATGACTGGGAGTGCCACAAGAATAGGGGTGAAGGTAGGGGTCATGAGTTTCTTCACCTTATAAATCTGCTGCCCTTTGGAACAGAGCAATCAGTTTCCTGCACTGGAGTAAAATAGGAGTTTTTGGAGCATGCTGACTGACCTTTCCTCTCAGAGGGTCAATGAAGTAAAACTTTCAGTGGAGTCATGATCCAGGCTTCTATCAAGGTTGCAGCCCTCCTTCTGAAGTTTTTCCTCATTCATAATGAGCATCCTTTTCCAGGCTAGAGCTATTTATTCTTTTGTTAGGCTAGGAAGTTTAGGCAGGACTTCTGGGAGAGATGAGAATCCTATGAGAGCTGTGCCTTTGGGGCAGAGTGATAGCCCCATAATTACTTGTGCTATGGGAGACATGCCTTCAGGGATTATGGGGATTAAAGCAGTGCTACCATAATCAGCTAAATCCTTTCCACCAGTTTGGGCTCTGTTTTCTCAGCTGTGCCTTAGGATTTTAAATACTTCTATGGTTTGAGGAAGCAATAAACAATCTAATAAATGGGAAACCTGTTTCTGATGCTTACCCTGAGGAGATGAGTAAGCCTTAACAATTCCAGAGCTTCCCAAAATCATGACTAGGTTCACTACAAATTTTTTATTACATAACCTCAACTGGGCCCTTATTTCTGCTAGGCAATATACTACCCTTATCAACTCATTATCCCACTCTCTACAGAGGCTCTTCCAAATCTGTCCCTTATCAAACCACTCATAGTTCCCCCTTCCCATTCTCTCAGCTGAGAAACTTGCTTGATATTTTAAAGAAAAAAATGAGCCCATTTGTCATGAAATCCCTCTTCTCTCTGCTTCCTTACTTCCTATCACATAGGTACTTTCTGCCACTTTCTTTTCATTCCCTCCTATTTCACATGATGAAGTGACCTTATATGCCTGACCAAAACTAACCACTCTAGCTGCTCAAGTGATTCTATTTAATCCTATCTGCTAAAACAGATTATCCCCATCATCCCCACTCTTTCACTTATTTTTAATCTTTCCCTCTCTACTGATTCATTCCTACTGCCTAAATATGTTTGTTTCCCCCACCCCAAAAACAAAACAAAAAAAAAAAAAAACTCCATTTTTGCTGTCATTCTCTATCACTTTTGTCTTCTTTAGCTAAACTCCTCAAACTCCTCTTTTACAATAGGTGGCTCAACTTTCCTCTTGCTCTCTTCTTAACCCCTTAGAATCTGGCTTTCAAACATGTCATTTTACTGAAACTGCTCTCTCCAAAGTAGCAAATTATCTCTGAGTTGCCAAAACCAATGGCCTATTTTCAATTCTCATTCTTCTTGAAGTCTCTGCAGCCTTTGACACTGTAGGTCACTCACTCCACCTTGATAGTCTTTTTTCTCTAGATTTTTGGGACACCATTCTCTCCTGATTTTCCTCCTGCTTATTTGTCTAATCCTCCTCTATCTCCTTTGTTGCATTCTCCACCAGATCAGGTCCTCCAACTGTAAGAGTTCCTCAAGGATCTATGCTAGGCCCTTTTATTTTCTCCCTTTATACTAAATCATATGGTGATCTCACCAGCAACTATCGATTCAATTACCATTTGTATATTGATGAACCACAAATCTACCATCATGCCCTAATCTCCCTGCTGTCCAGTCTCATACCTCCAATTCCCTTTTATCAATCTCACACTTGAAATTCAATAGATATCTGCTATGGGAATGGGAATTTAAGATCTTCCCTGCTGCTTGGATAGGCTTAGGTGACTCTGAGAACCTTCCTTGATTTGAAAATATACCCTGCCCCCTAATAGGCTGAATGTGGTCACATGGAGTCTGTGGCAGGAGGCTTGTTTTTTCAGGAATGCCCACACCTTGATACTTTGTGATTGGGCAGTGGGTTAAGAGGGTTGTGACATTCTCTGAGCCAGGAGAAGGATATATATGCCCTGATGTGAGATTTTATTTTGGGGCTCACTTTGAGAAATGTTTGATTTGACCAGAGGAGACTCTGGGCAGCCGTTGAGAGACCCCCAGCTTTGAAAGCCCAGATGTTGATGCTTCCCTCTCTGGTAACTGACTAGGTATGTAATGGTCAGGCAGCTGGAAGCCCATCTGCCTATCTGTTTCACTGTCTGTAATTTTTGTCTGTTTGTAACCTCTGTATTCTCTGAAGTTCAGGGTGCTGAACTAGGTAAATGACATATGTTTGATTAAAGCAAGATTGTTAACCCATTTTGAGTTGCTTTCCTTCAGAAAAGCAGATCTAAGAACTTGTGTTGGAAGTCACCCTGGGTATTCTGGGGCACTTGCTGCTACAATATCTAAAACTCAATGTGTCTAAAGCAATACTCAGTATGTTTCTCCCTAAACCCTCTGCCCCACCTACCTTCTCTGCTGCTATATAGAGTAATGCCTTCCTTCCATTTCCTCAGGTTTACAACCAAGGGATCATCTTGGATTCTGCACTATTTCTCACCTTCCATATCCAACTTGTTGCCAAGGCCTACTGATATACCTTGGTAACATTCCTGTGATATACCCCTTTCTCTCCTCTGATGTTGTGACCACTCTGGTGTAGCACCTCCTCATCTCATACCTTGATTTTTTCAAAAAATGTTTTCAAAAAGGAGGATCTGCCAGCCTCAAAGCTCACCCCACTCAAATCCATTCTCTATTCAGATGCTGAAGTAATTTTCTTCAAACACAATCCTGATCATCATACCACATACACACACACACACACACACATACACACATAAACATACACACTCAATAAACTCTAGTGTCTTCCTACTGCCTCCAGGAGTCTATACAAAATGCTCTTTTCGGCATTCAAAGTCCTTCATAACCTAGCCCCCTTCTACCTTTCTAGTCTTCTGATAGCTTACTTCCTAACACATACTCTTTGATCCAGTGACTCTGGGATCCTTACTGTTCCACAAATATGACACTCTAGCTCTCTGACTCTAGGCATTTTCTCTATTTGTACCCATGCCTGGAACACTTTCCCTCTCCTCAGACTAGGCCCTGGTTTCTTTAATTTCCAATTAAATTTCAACCTTTGACAGGAAGCCTTTCTTAAAGCCTCTTAATTACAGTGCTTTCCCTCTTTTTAAATTTCCTATTAATCCTGTATGTAGCTTCCTTTGTATATATTTGTACATAAATTTGTATATAACTTTCAGTTAGTCTGATTATTTTTATTTTTTCTTTTCTTGATCTATTCTCTAAATCTATTATTTTTCTTGTAAGATGTTTCACTATCTCTTCTATTTTTTCATTATTCATATTTTGTTCAATTACTTTCTGATCTCTTATAATTTTGCTGGCTTCACTTTGCCCAATTCTAATTTTCAAGGTGTCATTTTCTTCCTTAAGATTCTGGATCTCCTCTTCTAATTGATTGACTTTCTTTTCATAATCTTGTTTTTCTTGGATTATTCTTATTCTTTTATTTTTATTTTTCCTCCATCTCTGTCATTTGATTTTTAAAGTCTTTTTTTTTAAGATCTTCTTTGGGGGTGGCTAGGTGGCACAGTGAATAGAGCACTGACCTTGGAGTCAGGAGGACCTGAGTTCAATCTGGCCTCAGACACTTAACTCTTAGGCATGTGACCTTAGGCAAGTCATTTAATCCCAATTGCCCTGCCTTCCCCCCTTCAAAAAAAAATCTTCTTTGAATTCTTTTTTGGCAGCTGACCATTTGGGATTACTCTTTGGTGATTTCTTTACTTCAATGTCCTCCTCTGATGGTGAACCCCAGTCATCTCTATTCCCATAATAACTTTCTAAGGTTGGATTATTTTTGCCTGTGCCTTTTATGTATATGTGGTAATAGCTTAATTTTATAATCACTTTTAGCCCTGGGGTATGGGAAATGGTCCCTCTTGCCCCAGATCTTCAATTTTCCCCTCTAGCCTGGAACCAAAGTCAAACCTCCAACCTCCTGTAAGTGCCTGCACTCAGGAGCTTTCTCCCCCACTGCCTCCCCCTCATGGGGCAGGGCGTGTGCTGGTTCCTTCTTGCCCCTGCCACTCTTCACAGCAACATTACCACTGGGTCTGGCATTCCTTATCAGTAGAGATTTCCTCAGTCTTCCAGGGCCCAAATGTCCAACTCCCCTCACTATCCTGGGGGTAAAAGTTCCTGGAGCTTGAGCCAAGGGAGCCTTTCAAACCAACTAACCTCAGGGATTGCAGTTTATTGTTTAAGTGGCTTGTTGCTTGTTGTTAAAAATGGACCCTAGCCTGGAGGTGTTTACCTTTCACAGAGACCAAATATTGTCCTGGGATTTTTCTTCTGATCCTCTCAAATTGTCCCAAGAAGATGGTTGTGCCCCTATTCTTATTTATCTCCACCTCCACTCTGTTCTCCCTAAGGTGCTATTTTAACTCCTTTTTGGGGAAAAATCTTGAGAGCTTGGAATTTTCTGACCTACTCTGCCACATTCCCAGAATTCTCTCCCAAATTCTGTTTTCTGAGTGAGGTTTTTTACCTTTAAGTTGTTTAAGTTGTCTATTTTCCTTGGCATTCTTTCCTCCATTCTGTATCTCTTCATTTTCTCCAAGTATTCCTACAAACTTTGTGGTCATAACATTGTTTTCTTTGAGATTTCACCTGGACTTGTGCAGTTGCTATCCTTTTGGAGATTTGTCTCCTGAATATTTCTTAAACCAAAGTGTTTCTTCATTCAGAATTTTCCTCAGTTTACTTATTATCACAGGCCTCTGCTAGAATTGCTTCCCAAATGAATATTAAGGACAAGAACAGACTAGTTCTGAGTACAGTAGGCCAGATCTTTTCCTTTTATCAAGGGACTTGAAGCTGATTGGCTGCTGACTTCTGCCTGGGCATTCCATCTTGTAACAAGTCTTCAGGACCTATCCCTTCTGTAGGTTCTGCCTTGTGTCCTTTCTCCTCTTTCTTGGCTATATTGGGTTCTTGCTACAAGCTTCAGGGATTGTTTGCCTGGATTTTATCAATAGCCTTTTTCCCACAACTGAGTTTAGGTCAATAATGCCACGCTGAACCCTACCTGGAATACTTTGAGGCTGTTCTTTCTAGTAGTCTAGGATTGGGTTCAACCACTAAATCTAGGGTTGGCCCAGGCTCTGTATGACTCAAAGCAAGAGTACTGACTGAACTTTTCTAGCACAATCCAAAGTCATTTTCTTGTAGCTATCCACTTCTGAGAAGTCTCAGGCTAAGCTGGAGTTGGGCTTTTCCTATCTCAGATAGGGAATCTTGAAACTTCCCAAACCAGCTTGCTCTGCTTGCCTTTCCCAGTGTCTATGCAGAACTCTGGGGGTTCAACTATGGATTCCTAGGTTGGATAGAAGATGCTAGAGGTAATTCTTTCCACTTCTCATTAGAATGGAGCATCCTTAATCCCTTTGAGATCATTTTTTGGGGAAAGGGTATCTGTGATCCTCTGAATCCATTTACCTATAATCTCTGATTGCCTATCTTTCTAATCTAAGTATGTAGAAGTAATGGATTTTAAAAATCTATAGAATCGATGGTTTCTTTTGAAATGCTGTATGAAAGGTTATACAAAATTAGTTGGATTTTCATTTTTCTCATCAGAATAGTTTCTTCTATTTTGAAAAAAGAAGAGAAAAGAAAAGAAGAAAAAGCCTTATGATGCAAGAACTCAAAAAGCTATGCCATTCTATCCCAAGTACACTGCAGGAAAATGAATAATGACTTTAAATGTTTTTCAACTACATTTGATAGGAACAATTTCATTTTAGTGAATGATGCCCATATGCTGGGTTTCGTTGAGGTTACTTTTTTGTTACAAATGTGGATATTTTTCAGGGAATAAACAAGCGATGAGCTGGAACTGCAATACTTACCAGTAAGTCAGGATCTAATGGTAGTTTTAAAGGTCTTGTTGACTATATCTCAAAGTTCTTTACTCTCTTCTTATGAGCTGCCACATTTCCCATTGCATACAAATACTCCAAGGTCTCCCCCATCCTTAAAAAATCTGTTATTTTACCCTACCACCCTTTCCAAGCTATTGTCCTATATCGCTTCACTCTTTCACAATCAAACTCTGAGAAAAAAATTGTCTGGACTTATGGCCTTTAATTACTCTCTTTTTCTTCCTCAACACCTTGAAATCTGGCTTCCAGCACCATCATTAAAATAGAACTTTTAACTCTAAAAACAGTCATGATTTCTTAATTGCTACATTTATAAAACCTTTTTTTTCCCCTCAATATACCTCCTCTTTTAGTTTTCTGCATCCTTTGACACTGTTGGCCACACTCTCCTTCTGAACACTGTCTATTCTCTGAATGTCAATGATACTAATCTGATAATTATCTCTAATTTATCCCATGTATATCATTTTTGTACACACTTGTTTCCATGTTGTGTCTGCCATTAGACTGTGAACTCAAAAACAAGAATATATTTTATACCTTTCTTTGTATACCCCTTATGTCTTCCTTTGTATACCTGGGACTTAGGATAGTACCTGGAACATAATTAATTGTTTAATTAATGTATTTTGACTTGATTTACTTTTTTTTTTGTTCTCCTACCCCTCTGATAGTTCCTTCTAAGTTTTTTTTTTTTTTTATGGATCATCATACATATACTCTTTTCTAACCATGAATATCTCCCAAGGCTCTGTTCTGAGTTCTCTTCTCATTTTTCAGTACATTTTCTGTCTTGGTGACCTCATCAGGTCTCATGGGTTCATTTAATATATCCATAAAAATCACTTCCAAATCTATATGCCCACCTTCCCTTTCTCCCCAAATTCCAATGTTTCATCATGAATATTCTATTAAATATTTTATCCTTAAGGTATCTCAAATTCACCATGCCCAGAGGGGAACTCATTATCTTTTCCACTAAAAAAGGTAAACTAGAAAGGTAAAATAATTAAAGGGAAAATTTCCATTTTCATTGAAAATGATAAAATTGCAAATAGAAAAGACAAAAATGACCTTATAGTTATCTGGTGTAATAGGTATCTGTACACACATATGTAGGTATATGTGCATATGTATTACATATAAACACAAAATGACACACATGCATATGCATGCATGTACATATGTTGTCTTCTCTGGAAAAAAAGTAAGGTCCTTAAGGACAGGGATTGTCTTTGTATTCTGAACATCTATCATAGTATCTGACATATAGTAAACACTTAAATGCTGATTGATTGATTGATTCAGAACTCATCTTTATTTGCCATTTACTGAATCATAGGATTCTTCTTTAAAGCTAGAAGGAGCTTTAGAGGTTCATCTAATCCAACCCAATTGAGGAAACTATGTTCCTGTGTACTATGTCCCTTCTTTTACTTGGTTATAAACTTTGCTAATAGTATACATACTTCACCAACCACTGACAAACAAAATCTTCTTTCCCCATTTCTTCAGCAACTTCAAGAAAATGGAATGGAATGCCCCCCATGCACACATACATAGAATTAGGAATGCTCAGACAAGGAGGGTAATGTCAACAACTTACTGTGATACCTAGTTCTCAAGTCTTTGACCATTCTTTCCAAAACCCTGGATAATCAGCCAGCATAGGACAAAGACAAGGGTATGAATGATGAGTATAGTGGCTGCCTAGTGTCTTAATCTTCATTTCTATGGGGAATAAAGTCATATTGTTCATGATGGTAACAACATTGTTACTGCCTACCTTTTGTACTATCTGTGAGGATTCACCTACTGCAGACACAGATGATTGGATGGTTTCAGCCTTCCATAAATGAATGAAGTCAGTCCTCCCTTTCAATGACTCATAGAAATGTTATCTGCCCCAGACCAAGGAAATCCAGAGATCATAAAAATTTTCTACTCAGTGAGAATGAGATCAGTAGACCCAAACCCCTGTCTCTCTGAGCTTAAGCAGAGATGAGATATTGTTGTTTTTTTCTTTTGTGAGTGTGTATGTGCTCGTGGTGGGGGGGGGAGTGCTCTTCTTGATTTTGTGGAGTTTCTAACTTGAGGAAAAGTTTTGCTAGATGGTCAAGAAGGGCTTTTTTTTTCCATTCTCACTGGTTAATTGCTTATTAAGTGAAGGGCCTCACAGATATGACATGTTTTCTTTTGGTGGCTGAGAGAGGGAGCAGGTGCTATTCTGTCACTCTATTGTGAAAATGATGACCTTGAGAGCTTTTTTCAGGGTACACCATGTGCTGCCTCCCAAATTCAGATGTGCAGAGAGACAAATAGATAACATTTATGCAATTCCAGGAAATGGAGTATTTTAGTTACTGGTCCAAAGAAGGGTAATATCTTGTTCTAATGGCATTGCTATTGATGTCTGCTGTCTGATATTTTAAGCAAACATTGTATCCATCCAGAGATATTTTTTAGCTTTTGCATCAAGATGACTAGGATATTGAATCATTTAAGATGAAAACCTTATTTCTGATGATAGCAGGATTTTTTTCTGTACCTCCAATAACATTGTAAGCATGTTTTCTGTATCACCTTCACTGAAGAAGGCAGAGAAAATATTATTCCTCTTCCTCCAAAAAGAAATTGGTTTTTTTTTTGGTCTTCAGTTGCAAAAAGTTTCAACCATTCACATGAGGATTCTGTATCAAGAGGGCAAACTTAATATTGCCTTTGACAGAGGTTTAGAACCAACCATACACATCTGTCAACATCCTGACTTTACACAAGTCTTATTTAAAGATGTGCTCAAGAATGATTTGAACCCTCTGCTTAAAAACAACAGATCATATTTCATTTACAAATAAAGCCATAAGAAAAATGACCTTAACTGCTCCTTTATAAAAGCTTCATCTTCCAATAGAGAATTTGTCTATTTCTCTGAAAGTGAAAAAAAAAATCTTTGCTACGTAATTATGGAGCATTGATATAATAGGGAGGCAAAATACAGACCAGCTTTTATAAACCAGACTTTACTGACATCTGGTTTACACAGGATAGGATTTGCTTGCTATTTTGAGATAAGGGCCCAAAAAATAGTTTGGAAGAAGATTTTTTACATTAGTCTCATAAGCTCATTATGAAAGGGAAAAAAAGATGCTAAGTATTAGAACATCTTCTGACTTTTTCTTCAGTGCCAGTAAAGATGTCTTCTGTGGGCTTTAAATTCGTTTTTGTGATTTCCCCATGTAAGATCAAACTTTAGACCACCTTTTGTTCCTTATTCTAAGTTCAACAGCTGCCCTCCAGGGGTAATAATGGCTTCTAAACTCCTAGTAGTAGACAGTTAAATTACACTTGATACCCATTATCTTTTATTTTCTCTTGGTGATATTGGATCATAAGAGTGCCTACACCAAGACTTAAAGCACCAATCATTCCTTATACAATTACCTTCTATATCCTACTTGATTTCTCTCTTTTTTAAAAAATCAAATGGAATTATAGGTGCCCTTATAGTTTCAAAGATATATAAGCCATTTAAATTCTTTTCTGTTGCTTTTAAACTAGTTTCTAAGTTTCCCTTTAGCAAATGTACACTTTCATTTCTCTCCTGCTACTCATTCCAAACTCAACTTTTTTTTCTCTAGGGATAATACTAGCTCCTAATTACCTAGAACATCACAACCTACTTCTAGAGTATAGAAAATGTAGTACTTATTTGTGTCAAACGTCTGTCTAATCAAAATTGAGACCTTTTTTGTCTTATTCATTCCTCCTCCCCAAATTAGTTCTCCAAATGGCAGAGGGCTGAAATTCTATTTTCCTTTTATAGGACTTGCACAATGGACTGTCTTTGGAAAATAGAGTATTTGTGAATATCATACTATGTGTTTCCCTAACATGCTGAAATCACATTAAACTGAATATTAGGGATAACCTTTAATGGAAGTCACATTATGAGTTGGGAAGTTGAAGTGGATATTTTAGTGTTATTATGGTAGAATTTATGTTCTAGCTCTGTGTACAAAAATCTAAGGCTCAGATGGATCCAAGAGGTCAGGGTAGAAGGATTTAAAGAAGCCACCCCATATTCTCCAAACAATGACTACAACAATGAGAAGTTGCACCAAGAGAAAAATATATTTTTGAAAAACCATAACAAAGTAAAATTCAACCAAAATAAAAAAAGGGATCAAAGCAAAGAAGAACCCTGATACAGTTTATAAAGACAACATGACAGACAATATTATATCAGCAAAAATAAAAACAATGAAGAGAATAAACAGAAGACAGACGGACATCTCAAATGGACTAAAACATATTCAGAACAATTAAGCCTTAATTGGAAATGTTAAGATAATAGTAATGATACCAAAGAAAATAAAATCATAAAAAAGGTTTAATTACATGAGGAAATCAATTGGGGATTAAAAAGAGACCAAACAAAAACAATAGAAGGAAAATGAAAGAATTAGAATTATTGAGAATAAAAAAAAATCAAAGACTCTATACATGCAACCGTTAGTAAAATTACTACATTGGAAAATATAATTAAATTCAATAGAGAAAAGCTAAATAAAAATACAGGTTCAAAAATTCACTGAATTGTTCAAATTATTGGCAAATATTCAAAATAGCTCTCTAAGACTATACATTGTAGAACAGGAGCTCTTCTGCATGAACAGAGGAAATTTCTTCATCAAGAACATACAAAATCAATAAAATCATATGACTAGACCAAAACAGGTAAGTAGGAGATACCTAGAACCATGTGAAAGACATGTAAAATAGATAGTGATTCAGAATTCTTATGATTAATGATATCATTAAGAACTTGAGAGAACCTAAAAGTTTAGATTTCCATTTAAGGAGAGTACCAAAAAAATTTCCAAGAATTTGAGAAAACAATAGACAAAACATAGAGAGAGAATCCATAGAATCCAAATAAAGTAGAACCCAAAGTTTAAAATAACTACGCACATGATATTTAAACTCCAATATTATAAGTTTTTAAAATATTTTATTGACACAAAAAGTACAGAAATATTGACCAATGAACAATAATTAGAAAAACAGCCAACTTTTTAAGTCTGACAAAGGAGCATAGCAATAATTGGAATCCAGCCTTTATAAAATGAAGGAGCATATCCATGAACTAGAATTACTTATCCAGTAAAGCTGAGTATACCACTTGAGGATTTAAGAAGCAGATATGTTTTTTTTTTTTAATTTAGAAAAAGACATATTCATTTGAAGGAAATTTTACAACAAAAACATTTCTCAAACAAAAAGGTGACTTAGAAAAAGAGTGTGCCCTTCTCAAATCAAGATAAACCTATTGCTAATGTACCAATGACTTCACAAACAAGATGTAAGAACCCTCAGACAATACTAACTGCATTACTAAAGGCTAGAGAAAAAGGTTTCCGAGAAAAAGACAAGAAAAAAATGGAAAATAGCCAATATAAAAAAGGGAAGTAGAAGAGTGTAACCTCAAATTGAATTTGCAATTTCTAACAAAGAAGTCAAAGTTAAAAATTAACTTTACTATTATTAATATAAGTCAGAATAATTTCATTCAAATTAGTTCTTTCAGATTTGGAATAATGAAAAATAATTAACGAGAAAGTATGTACTCTCTTCTAAAAGAATGAACATTGGACAAAACACAAACTTTATAATTGCAATGCTAAAAATATGACAAATTCCCCAAAAGAAACATCCCAAAAGAGATTACAAAACAGACATGAGGGACAGCAAGAGAGAGAATGCTCTGAACCAAGAGATGGAGAGTCTTGTTTGTGGAACAACCAGGAGTTGTATGCTACTAGATTGAAAAATACCTGTCAGGGACTAAGATGTAAGAATGTGGGAAAGGTAGGAAGGTGCTAGGTTATAAAGGACTTTAAATGCCAAATGAAGCATTTTGTATTTTCTCCTGAAGGTGATAGGGAGCTGCTGGAGTTTATTGAGTAGGAGAGAGATATGGTCAAACCTGTGATTTAGGAAAATTACTTTGGTGGCTGAATGGAAGATGGTTTGGAGGGGCAATGTATTTGATGCAGATAGGTCCACCAACAAACTCTTATAACAATCCATTTGTGAGATGAGGAGGAGCTACAGTAGAGGGGTAGCAGTGTCAGAGAAGAGAAGGTTGTTTGTTTTTTAAGAGATGTTGTAAAGTTGAAATTGACAGTCCTTTGCAACCACTTGAATATGGGGAGTGAGAGGTAGTGAGGAACTCAGAATAACATTTAGATGTGAACCTAGTGAGATGGTGTTATCCTCTGTGGTTAATAAGTAAGATGGGGGAGTGTAATGGGAAAGATAAGTTACATTTTGGAAATATTGAATTTAAGGTGTCTATTGGACTCTCCATTCAAGTGTCTGAAAGGCAGGTGGAAATGTGAAATTAGATACTAGCAGAGTGATTGGGGCAAGAAAGATGAATTTGAGAATCATCTGGATAGAGGTGGTAATTAAATCCATGAAAGCAGATGAGATAACCAATTAAAGTAGTGTAGAGGAAGAAGAGATCAGAGTAGATATAAATACCATTGAAATAAACAAGGAATGAATGAATGAGAAAAGTAAACTTTAGAATTGATATAAATACAACTAAAAATAAAAGAACAATTGAAATGATAAATAAAACCAATAGCTATTGTTTCAAGAGTAAATCAAATAATTAAACTGAAATTATTAAATAAAGAGCAAAACTAATAACAAAAAATACAGGCAAACCTGAATTCCAAAACTGAGAAATGAGGAAGGAAAGACCACAGAAAAAATCAAATGAAATCAAGAATCTCACCAGAGATTACTATACATGAACCTATGCTAATAAGCTGAGAAGTTATAAGAAATACATTTACCTGCAAAAAAAACCCATATAAATAAATATAAGAAAACAAGAAGTAAATAACCTAAATAGACCAATTTCAAATGGAGAAGTTAGACAGGTCAACAACAGTGTTTCCCCTCAAAATGCTACAATCATCAGATTCATAAGCAAGTTTTAGAAACACTTAACAAATAACATGTACTTTACATATTGTTCTTTCAAAACATAGAGAAAGATGAGAGGCTACCACTTTTAGGGGTACAAACATGGATTGATAACTATGCCAAAAACATTAAAGCTAAACCAAAATATACACCAATATTATCCATGAATATCAATGTAAAAAATATAGCATAAAATATCTGCAAACAGGAAGCAGAAATATGTGGGGGAAAAGTTATCTGTTAAGAACAAGTAGGGAGCAACTCAGTGGCACAGTGGATAGAGAACTTGGTCTAGAATCAGGAAAACCTGAGAACAAATCTAAACTCAGACACTTACTACTTGGGTGACCATAGACAAGTCACTTACCACGAGTTCATTTCAGTTTCCTTATCCATAAAATAGGTATAATAGAGCCCTTATTTTCCAGGGTTGTTATGAGGATAAATGAGAAGATATTTGTAAAGAACTTAGCACGATGACTGGCACATAATAGATTCTAGAGAGATGTTAGCTATCATCATCATCATCATCATCATCATCATCATCAACATTAAAACAATATTCCCCCTTTCCATTCCCTCTAGACAAATCAAGGTAGTAGTTGTCATCATCATCATCATCATAGTAAATAACTTTGATAAAGCACCAAAATATAAATCACTCAAAGCATCTGCATTTCTACATATAATTGCAAAATATCATTTACTCATGATTTCACTCAGTTATTTATTCGACAAATCTTTGTCACATGACTTTTATGCTAGCCACTGTGTTAAGGTCTAGGCATATTCAGACAGAAATTAACCATTGTATTCTTTGAGGGGAAAAATTTGTATATAGTTGAGTAAAAACAAAGTACAAAAATGATGTTTTTTTTATTGCTTAAAACAAAAAGTAAGTGCAATTTGTTTTACAGAAGGGGACAAAATAAATTGATGGTGGTACAGGCAGGAATCAAGATCATATGTTATATGTTTCAGGTTCTTGGCTACCAGAATCTAACCATCAGTTGCCTGTCAAAGTGACAGGTAAGACCTCATAACTACTCCCCCACCAAAAACATTTCCATTGGTTCTCTATTGTCTCTCAGTTCAAATATAGATTATTCTTCCTGCCATTTAACAGTTTTCACAACTTAGTCGCTTCCTACTTTTCCAGTCTTCAACATTATGTCCCTCTATATCTTCTATGGATATATCTATCCATATGGATAACTTGCTATAGTCACAAGTGACACTCCATGTACTGTCTTCATACCCTTATATTAGCCATTTCTCATCCCTGAAAAGAGCACCTGCCTCATCTCCACTAATTGATATCTCTAGTTTCTTTAAAAATTCAACTTGTTGGGAACTTTTGTGAAGCTTTCCCTAAGCCCCCCACTTCTAGAGTTCTCCTTTGCTCTACACTGTGTATTCATGTTGTATTTATTTGTACATACATACTCATGTATATGTGAGATCCTCCATTGAAATGGAAGCTATTTGAATAGAGCAGCAGCCCTGAAGTCAGAATGAGTTGAGTTCAAATCCAGTCTCAGACACTTAGTAGTTGTGTGACCTTTGGCAAGTCACTTAACCCCAATTGCCTTGACTTCCACCCCCCAAAAAAGAAAAAAAAAGAAATGTAAGCTACTTTAGAGTAAGGGTTTTTTCACATTTAAATATATCTATATATACATATGTGTGTATATGTGTGTGTGTGTGTGTGTGTGTGTATCATAGCTACCACATTGCCTGCACATAAGGGTTGCTCAGTAATTTATTTATTTTGCCTGTTTGGAATTTAGTGATTATTTTTATTCTTCCTCATTAATTGTTAAGAGATTTATGTGAACTTTTATTCCTTGTTCTGCATGGTTATTTGGCTCTCTATTTCTGTTGATGATTACTACATTTATAATAAAATATATATATAAAACCCTAAGGTTTTACTTAGCCCCAGCTGGTGAGAAGCCCTTCTACAGTGGTGGCGCTTTTCTGAGTTTATTGCCTAGCATCAGCAGCAACAGTTAGGGATAGCTATCCTGATTCAGTCTGTCCTAGGATAGCATTTATAAAACTGCCCATAGTTAATTGAAAAACAAGAAAAGAAAATTCTCTGAATCACTTTCTAAATATCTACTTTTGGGGGAAGGGGAGGTGGCATCTACATCTCTAAGTGACTAGATTGCTCCAAACAAACCCCTTTAATTTTATTAGATTGACGACACACGGATACATTTATACTCAGATACACTGGAAGATTTGTGCAAACAAAATTTCCCTGGAAATCTAAATGAAAGGGAAGAATAAAGCATTTTAACTATTACATAGGAGTTTTTAATCTGGAACACATGAACTTGTATACATATGCATGTATATACATTCATATACACATTCACATGTATGTGTGTATATGCATGTATATGTATGTTACATACATGAATGTGTATTTATGTGCATGTGTCTATAGATGTATGTGTGTATGTATATGTACATATATACATATAGAGTCAGAAATGGAGAGAAACAAAGAGAAAAAGAAATGAATTTAACATGATTCCTTCCTTTTGAATTCCTATTATTTTATTTTATATATTTAAAAATGCTATTCTGAGGTATCCACAGACTTCTTCAGATTGCCAAAGCAGGCCATAACTCAAAGAATGTGAGAAAAAAAACTGCTCTAAAGCTTCTTTATTTATTGTGTTTATTTGATTTGTTGTATATGTGCATATGATTATGTTTAGTTTTACTGGCAAGAAAATGGAGATACAAGAAATTAAATGATTTTTCCTTTTACCTAAAAGCTAGAGTTCTTCTTTCTTAAAATTCTCATGTCCAAGAACTGGCAACAGAAACCAACTAGGGATTGCTGCATTTGGTTTAAGAACCCCTCTATCTAAGGAGCAAGTGGAAGGAGGCATATGTCCAGATAAACAGGAGATTGTTTTTTTTTCTTTAAACACTGTACCCCAGGACCCTTCTGTAACACCCTCTACTTATTTTCAGTAACACCCAACATGATCCATACATTCAGAAGCAGAGGACAACAGCTGAGAGAACAGAGTCTTCTAGTTGGGAACATATTACTCAAGCACTGATCTAAAGAATACTTAGTGCTCCCTGCCCAGGTTGTGCTATTGGACATGACTTGTACCCTGAAATTTTACTGTCCTTCATGAAATTCTCCCCACATACTGAAGTATGAATCAAGTGGTTAATAACATTTTGCTGAGGAACTCTGGCATCATAGTACATCATATTTATTTTTCCTCAGAGTGTCTTAGGCCCTTAAAATTGATGCATTATTGCAACAGTGAGGCAGGTTTGGTTTTCTCTGGCAAACAAAACACAAAAAAAAACACAAAACCCACAAGCCCTAAAAGCATTTATTTTGCTATCAGAACTAAACTATATATTTTATAATGACTGCCATTATTGAAAGCTAAATGCATCCATAAAGTTACACATTTACAGCAGCATAACTTCAACTAAAAGCATCTTGACAAATATATTAAATGGATGCCTTAGTCTAGAATCATAAGGTAAACAACCATCACCATCTCTCGCCCCACCCTGCATACACTGTGACCAAAAGTGAAACTGTGAGTAACACATCCAAATTATAAAAGCCATTTACACAAGAGAAGCCTATAGAGCAAGGATTCCATTTCAGAACCCACTAAAGAGATGACAGGCATTTTATCTTCCCTCCTAAGGCATCCCTGGGATTATCAAAAAGCAATACTTAGATGAGTGTGATTTTGAAGGATAAAAACCACAGTAAGTAAACAAAGGAAAATTGTATGGATAGGTAAGAGCTTTTCCCCAACATCTACTATATTCGTATCACTATCTCAGCTGAGAAGAGATCTTTCAACATTTTCCTGCAAAACCAAGTTTTATTTGCTTATTGTTATCTAGTCCAGTTGTTCCTGTAACTTTGTAGCTATTTTTAGTGTCTGTTTTTCTGATGTGATCTTTCCCCTGGTTGTTTTAAAAAATGCTCTCTGATGATGGTTAAAACAGAGAAAGCATGGTCAGAATTCAGCAAGTTTTAGCCCACAAAGGATGTTACCTTTAAAAATTTTTCATGATTACATAGTTTCTTCCCTGAAAAAAAAATGTAATTCAGGGGTCATATAAATGGATTATAATCTGACAGTAGAGGAAATATTTTCACACTGATAAAACCTGGAATCTATTCAAGTATGTGTTGTTGCTATAGAATTTGTCCTTCATTCCCTCCAATAGGCATCAACTTTCCCCAATAAATTGTAAGCAACTTAAAGCCAAGGATAATGTTTTTTCCTACCTCTTTAGTCCCAGAACCACTTGGCATAGTGTCAAGAACATATAAGGTCTAACATATTGCTAAATTGATCAAAAAGAAAGGGGAAGATCCTCAGGGTAAAGTGTAAAGTTTTATATAAACAGACGTTGATGTTAATTAATTCTGTCTTTGGATGTCTTCACTATCAATTAATCAATAAACATTTATTAAATACTATATTCCACTGTATTTTGCCAAGTCCTGGAGATACAAAAAGAGGCAAAAGTCAATCCCTGACCTCAAGGGCCTTACAGTCTAATGAGGGAGATAATATGCCAACAAATATATAGAAAACAAGCTATATAATGTATAAAAAGGATATGAGAAGGCACCAGAATTAAGAAGGGTTGAGAAAGGTTTCCTGTAGAAGTTGGGATTTCATTTGAGACTTAAGGGAAACCAGGGAGGTCAGTAGTTGGATCATAGGAAAAAGCATTACAAGCATGGGGGACACCCAGAGAAAATGCTCAGAGTCAGAGTGATGAAGCGTCTTGTTCATGGAACAGTCAGGAGGCCACTGTCACTAAATTGAAGGGTACGCATTGGGAAGCAAGGTGTAGTAAGGAAAGTGGGAGGGTAGAAGGGGGATTGATGATAAAGAGCTCTGAATGCCAAAGAGAATATGTTGAATTTGATCCTAGAGGCAAAAAGAAGACACTGGAGTTGATTGAGTAAAGGGATGATATGATTTTAAAAAAAAACAACAACATTTGGTGATAGAGGAGGGAGGATAGATTGGAGTGGAGAGAGACATGAGGCAGGAAGATCCATCATATATATATATGTGTGTGTGTGTGTGTATAACATACACACACATACATGTGTGTATATCACATATACACACATGTATATGTACATACAATAACAAAACTAGTTATTGATGAATATCTGAAGATTTTCTGTCTTTGTCTTGTAGAGACAGCTGGGTAGCATAATGTTTTGCTTAAATAAGAAATCCTTTTTTTTAATCTTCCTTCAGATATTTACTAGATGTGTGACTCTGGGCAGGTTATTTAACTTAAGTTTGCCTCAGTTTCCTCTTCTACAACATGAGGATAATAATAGCACCTACCTCCCAGGGTTGCTGCCAGGATCAAGAGACATAACATATATAAAGGAATTTTCAAGCTTTATGGTATATATAGATATGCTATCTATTGTTATTCTATGCCAAAAGATCACCTTAAATGTGATCTTGAGATCACATGAGAGAACCACCATATTTAATCTTCAATTCTACCAATACTAACATTATAATAAAATTCCAAGGTACAAGAATCCACTCTTTTATTGTACATGCATATAGGAAGGCTTTTATATTACAAACTTATTTAAATAGAATATTAATTTTAATGATCCTGAAGTATCAACTTAAGGTGTGTTTCCTTTAGAATGGATCACTTGTTTGGGGGGACCCGGGCTCTAATGTCACTTCTGTTATTCTATGTTTTGATTGAAAAATGATATGGTAAAAGTGGACAGAATCTAAGATTCCCACTAAATCTATGCCCTTGTGTTCCTATGGTGGTGTGTTGGGTAGTGGTGCCTGATGGTAGCATATGGTATTACAAAGCAGTCCTAGTACTCCAGTACTAGTACCTAGTCCAACCACTCAGGCTGGAAAATTTAATTCAATTCAATATATATTTGTTTTTAAAGCTAGGTTCTAGGAGAGAACCCAAGTTTATACAAGATATCCATCTTGAGTGGAATGAAGAAAATTTTTAAAAAATCAATTCAGTTTGATTTAATACACATATAAATACATAATTTTTATTATATTATATAGAAAAGTTTCTGTACAAAATAACACAATGAATGTAGCATAAGCTAGGAAGTGGTAAAATGGGGGGAAAATCTTTGTATCATATTTCTGGGTTGTTTGCCTATATGCTGTATTTGAACTAGTAATAGAAATATGTAAAACCAAAAACTATTCCTCAGTGGACAAGCTCCCAAAGCACATGAACAAGTGCAAATTAAAATTACCCCAAGGTTTCTCCTCAAAACTGAAAAATTGAGTAATAAATGAGAAAAGATGGAAAAAGTTGATATTGGAAGTGTTCTGGGAAGATATTAATCCATTGTCAGTGGACCTATGAATTAATAAAAAAGCTATTTTGGAAATCATTTTTGAATTTTGCAAATAAAGTGATTCAAATGTTCATAGCCTTTGATGCAAAGATTACATTACTTGGCATATATGCCAAGAAAGTCACTGATAAAAAAAAGTCTCCTTGTATACATTAAAATATTTATGATAGCACTTTCTGTTGTAGACAATAACTGGAGAGAAAAGTATATTTCCCATCAATTGGAGAATAGCTAAACAAATTGTAGCACATGGATATAATGGAAAATTATTATGCTCTAAGAAATGTCAGATATGATTACTATAGGGAATCATGGAAGACTTGCAAGAAGTTTTGCAAAAAAAAACCAGAAATAAAAGCTAAGAAAACGATATAAGAAATGAATCCAAAAATGTAAAATGGAAAGAATAAAATTATAAAATAACAAAAACTTAATGTCTTAAAATTACAGAGATCAAGAATATCTTGAGGGAAGAAATATAAGATATCTCTGTCATTCCATCTTTACAGGGAAGGTATGTGTTACAGCTCTATCTTGTTCGTGTCCCCTTGACCACCATCTTCTCCCTTTCTAATTAATATATTATGTTTATACATGGCTAGTATAAAGTATGATAGGAGGAAGTAAAATTGAAAGGGGGAACCTAGAAGTCACTTATAGATGGTTCCATAAATCAAAGGAGAATAATGGTTATTTGCAAACTGTAGCATAAATTAACTAAAAATCACATCCTGAGACTGTACTAAAATTGGAGAAAGACAGCTAGATTTTTGTCAAGGTTTTTTAGGCCTGCTAACTGCCCGTGATCTGTTAGGCCTTAGATAAGCACCAGACATCCACAGGAAGACCAGCAGAATAGCAAATGCTGCTGATAATTTTAAGATGATGTGTTAATGAACTAACCCCAAGGTGGCACAGATAAGAGTTAGTTTGTTGTCCACCAAAACACTGTAAAAAAGAGACCCCAAAGTGCTGTTTCCAGAGCACTCTTTCATGATGCTATAGTGCTTCTATCTCCAGGCCATAGTTATAATAGTGATTCTTCACCTTCCCATTCTGTTTACCTTCCTCTACTTCATTCTCACTGTGTTCATATCATCTCCTTCTATACCTCTACCCTGTACTGTCTCTGTACATTGTGTGTCGCTTACCCATATATTCTCTCTACCCTGTTAAAGTGTAATTGAAGAATTACTACACATGGTCACTGTGGCCTTTCCCATAGAATCAGGCATGCTTGACCCCATATAGTAATTCCACAAATTAATTAGCAATTCAAAGGAGATACATAGGTGTATAACACATATTTTCAAAGTTTTTCAATATATTGATTGGTTTTGCTGATTTTTTTCCTTCCTTCTTATTCATGTTTTTTTCTTGGAAAATTCATTATATGAGATGACTCCCTGGAAGGAGGAGAGGCAGAGAATGATATGAAAGATATTTAGGCAAAAGATATCATTTTTTTTAAATGAATCTTGGTTGAAGTTAATAGCTTGGACTAATTGAAAGTGGTATATATTTTCTTGAATGCAACCCAGTTATATTTAAAATATTTATTAAAACCTGAGCCTAGATCAATGTCCATCTGTAGAATCAGTGTGTGTGTGTGTGTGTGTGTGAAAAGAGAGAGATCCTCTCACACACACAGATGGAAACTTCTCATCAGTTTTGCTTATCTAGCTACATCTCACAAACTAGATAATTCTTCATCCACTTTATCTTTTTCCTGTGTTACTAGATATAGTGAAAATAGCAATGAATAAAGATTCATGGAACCTGTATTTTAATACTGAGTGGGGTTTGGTCTGGGACCTATAGCTGGGCAATTAATAAGTGACAGAATAAATTGGTTTTAAGGCACAGTCTTTAAGAAAGAAACCTAGGCCATAAATCCCAAGATGCCCCACTAGATTTTAGCCATCAAAATTTATATTCCTTTGGGCAAAGCACTTGCAAGTAAGGTATGATACCCTATGAGGACTAGGGCAGGGAAGGAAAGGGAAGGGGAGGGAAGGGAAGGTCCTCAGTGGGGTAGCTTGTCCTACTCATAGGTTTTTATTTATTCTTTTCTCTCAAATAGGACAATGGCATCAAGAAGATGATGCCATGACTTGCAAACTGATTAGATTTAAGTGAGGGAGGGCTGTGCAAAGTCACCAGCCTCACTTTCTCATCCAAGTACTCTGGTATTAAAAAATACAAAGATAGGTCAATGTCTAGACAATGTCTAGACATGGAAGATTCTAAAGAAACGAACTCAATAAACTAGTGTTTGATAAAGTAGAAAACTAATTATTTAAGGGGGAAAAACCCTCCCCATTTATTTTAAAAAACTGCTGAAAAAACTGGAAGGCAGTGTGGCAGAAATTAGGCTTAGACCAATAACTCACACCACACTCAAAAATACATTCTAAATGGATATTTAAACTTAATGTAAAAGATCATACAATTTTAAGAATAAACTGAAGTAGTTCATGTACCTTTTCCAGTTATAGCCAAGAGATATATTCTTAACCAAAGAAAGAGATAGAGGCCATTACAAAAGTTTAAATGGATAACTTTATTTGAAACTGAAAAGCTTCTGCACAGACAATATCAATGTATCTAGTATAAGAAGGGAAGGGGTTGGATGAGAAAAAAGATCACTTTATTAAATTTATTTGATAAGGGTTTGGTATCTAAGACATATAAAGATTTAATAAAACTATATAAAACTAATAGCCCAATAGAAAATGAGAAGTTTTCAGAGAACTTCAAAGTGTTTTTGATTACATGAGAAAATGTTCCAAAATCAAATAAGAAAAATTAAAATTAAAAACAACCCTGAGGTTTCACCTCTCATAGATCAGATACATTTCCATAATGCCAGAATATCACAGAGTTCCTAATGCTTTTACTTCCAAAGGTTGCTTTTTGGCATGACTGACAGTCTTTGTGACATTTGGGGTAAAGGAGTTCAGGAATAAATGTTAATTACCTCCCCCTCTAAAGAATACCAGTCTATTACATAGACAATGAAGAAGTCAAATTTTGCTTGGGAAGGAGACAGTAACCAGAATCCTTTCTTCTTCTTAGTGCTTCTGAAAAATATTACCATCACTTGGGTTATCTTGAAATGATAAAAAAAAGTGTAACTTTCTCACCACCCACTGAAGTGTTGGACAGAAGGCAAAATGAGCAATTCAAAGAAACTTTGCCAGTATAATCATGAATGAAAAAGTTTCAACTTTCACATAACATAATTTTTATGAAATATTGGCTATGTCTCCTCATAGAACAGGACATAGAATCAAGAGAAGCAGAGATTCGGGGCGGGGGGGGGGAGGAGACTGTTCATATCTGCCAAAATCTTATTTGCTTCTGAAAGTTTAAGATTGTAGAACCAAGAGAAATCTGTGCTCCCAGAGATAAGTTTTAAACAAAGATAATAACCAAAATGAGGAAGGTGAAGGATTCATTCCATTAATCAGGGAGGTTCAATAGCTAAAAAACAAACCAATAAAAAAACCACCTGATATTAATAGAAAACGCTAAGTATTGAAATAAAAAAGAATGCTTATTGAATAACAAGCTAAAAGGAATAAACAAAATGAAATCCCAGCTAAGATTACAAAGCTGAGACTGAAACTCTTTCCCCAAAAAAGGCATTCTTTTCTCTTTAGGTAAAGGTGAAAAAATCAATAACTTGAATCAAATTTCTCTGAAGCAATGGTTGCCTCCCTTTTAAATCACAGATCTGGGTAGCAGGCACAACCCATGAGGCTTTAAATTTAGCTTTGCCCCCAAAGCCTTATTTTTGGCAACATTTGGAATGATAGTAGTTCAACATAGCAATGATGAAAATGTTTTTATCAATTAGTATTGGTACAGTCTTCTTTCCTTCAGGTTGGCTATATAGTCACTGACATGGTATAATTTGAGGGGGTACTGAGAAGGCTGCCCTTCCAAAAAAATATCTCCTCTGAAATTCTCCCTTTGTAGATTATTTGAATTGATATCTATCTTTAGATTGATTAATATATCAAACCTGAAAACTGCCTTAGTGTTAGTTTAATCCAGTGATTCCTGTCAAATTGCTACCTGAGATTAGTTGTGTTAATATCTGGCCTAAAGGCTGACAGGCTTTTCACTAAACGTTGGAAACTAAAATGAAAAGGTCAACAAGAAAATTTAATAGAATAATAGATTTATAACTGGAAGAGAGCTTAGAGGAGATTTGATAACAATAGCCTGTGTGATGGGGCATTGGCTCATTCCCATCTCACCTGAGATAGAGGAGCCTATGTGGGAAACGCCAAGGACCTGATTCTGTGAGAAGGTATTCTGTGTTCACCAATGAGTGTGTGGTGGCAGCCTCTTTCTACTGGCTGTATAAACCAGAACTGCCTGTCACCTGGTTTAAGTACAGTTGTTCTCTTCACAGTAGGATTCATTTACTGAGTGGCATCATGCAATAAATGGGGAAGGGTCAAAAGACACTTTAGACTCCATGGTCAGAGAAATAGGCTTATGGTTTGAGACTTTTGTTTGTCCTTTTCAATTCTTGGTACAACTAGAAGAGATCCCAAACCAGGAAGTGTTAGCCAGGGTGATCTTAGAACCCAGAATTCCAGGACTGATGTTGATTCCTCATTGGGCAAGAAAGCCCTGAGAAGCTGGGGTCACAGAACACAAATAAACGTATTCTTGGAACCTAGTTTCACCTAGTGCTATTTAGGAACTGTCTTAACCTCTGAACCTAATCCTTCTGGTATCCTAGAAACAAAGGAGGTGAAGGAAGAATTGTGTCCATGTGGTTTCAGATGAAATCTTTAGATTTTTTGCTATATATTTGAAGTAATTATTCTGTTGTAAAAGCTAATCAATTAAGTAATTAAATGGAACTAAAGAGCTAGGACCCACACCCCCCACAAAAATTATGGAGAACATTATTGGTGGGTTCTTGAGCCAAGGGCAACCGTAGAATCCTGGGGGAAGTTCTGAAGTATAACATACCTAGCATTCAGTCAGTGGGCCACTCTTATACGAGCATGTGCATAGTGTAAGCTAAGTACTTTACATATGTCATCCCATTTGATCTTCACAACAGTCCTCTCAGGTTGGTGCTATTATTATCCCCATGTTACAGGTAAGGAACTTGAGGATAAGAGAGGTTAAGTGATTTCCCCAGAGTTACACAGCTTCGTGTTTGTGGCAGAATTTGATTTCAGGTCTTCCTGATTCAAAGGCAAGTACTCGATCCACTTTGACACCATGCTGACAAACTCAAAACCATGCAAAAGCCAAGGACCAAAGACAGAGTTAAAATCAAAACTAAACAAACAAACCAGTGGTCAAACATGGTGGAAAAAAAAAAAAACAACAAAACTTTTTGTCTCTCTGTCTCATTCTCTTTGTATCTTCCTGACATGTCTCTCTTACTCCTCCCCCTCTCTCTTTCTTTCTTTCCCCCTCTTCCCCTGACTTGTCCACTTTCCTCTCCCAATCACTTTGTGTTTTCTACTTACACACCTTAGTCATTCCTATGAACTCAGTAATAATCTGACCCTTCAATCATAATCACAACACATACAAAGATTTTGAACTGGAAGAACCCTCCAGATCATCTAATCCAACACTGCCATCTTCCCCCTTCATTTTATAAGGGAGGAAACACATCCAGATAAGTTGTTTCTTACCAAGAGTCATACAGTTTACAAGAGACAAACCAGAATTAAAACCGAGGTCATCTAACTTTAAAGTGTACATTCTTTTTACTACCTCCAAATATGCTACAATTTGTCATCACCACTCCCAAAATATATATTGATGCATTATTACCAGCACTAGAACATGGACCCCATAACCTCTTTGGTGACTTGAAAAGACAGTGAATGTGTTCTTCTGCCTTGTCCCACCTCCTAGGTGCCCAACTCTGAACAGAGAATTAACTCTAGGGATTAACTCTGGCTCACAGCATATATACTCAAAATGACTAGGAGCCAAACCTAAACACATAAGCCAGAAAAGAGTCTCATAGTGGATTCAACTCAGAACTTGGAGTCAGAAAGATGGAGTCAGCTAGTGCTCTCACTAGCTGTGTGATACTGGCCAAATCATTTAATTTCTTCATAACTCAGTTTCCTCAACTGTAAAGAGAGCATATTAACAGCACCTACATCACAGGGTTGTTGTGAGGATCAAATTAGAAAACATACACACACACTCTCTCTCTCTCTCTCTCTCTCTCTCTCTCTCTCTCTCTCTCTCACACACACACACACACACACACACACACATATGTATACATGTAAACTCCTTTGCAAACCTTAAAATGCTATATAAATGCTGTCTATTATTATCAATAGTAGTAATAACAATTAGTAATTAATCATTATATAATAATATATTATCAATTTGTAGATAATCATTATTGGTTAGGATAACAGTACCATTTAAATAGAACTTTAACATTATTACTAATAATTATAAGAAATAATTTATCACAGGAGTATCAGAAGGGGGTAAATTTGATTTCAGTTGTTGCTGATAATTTGTAAAATGAAAAAGATGTGACTCAAAAAAAATCTATATTTCATTATTCAACATGAACATAATATGATAGAA
Source organism: Petaurus breviceps papuanus (assembly GCF_028583685.1). NCBI lineage: Eukaryota > Metazoa > Chordata > Mammalia > Diprotodontia > Petauridae > Petaurus > Petaurus breviceps. The sequence continues at coordinate 1,813,898 of NW_027186325.1, forward strand.
GAAACAGGCAGAAAAGTATTGTTTATTAGGGTAAAAAGGAAATACAGAAACTGAGAAAGTAAATCATGGACAAGATTGGGTTAAAATCAATGGTGAAAGAAACACAAGTGGTATTAACATATAAATAGAATGCAGATCACTTGGAGAAGAGCAAATAGAAATGGGGGGGGGGGAGAAATCACCAGCCTGGCCCACATGTAAGCTATTTTAGTAATGGGGTAACATCAATTAAACTAAAAACTTGGGGCGGCTAGGTGGCGCCAGCCCCAGAGTCAGGAGGACCCAAGTTCGGTTCCTGCCTCAGACACTTAACACACACACACACACACACAACAAAAAACTAGCCGTGTAATCTTGGGCAAGTAACTTAACCCCAATTGACCTCCAAAAAAAGCAAAAAAAAAATTAAACTAAAAACTTGTTGGATTTCATTCTCAGCCAAAAACAAAGCCACTGATAAATTTTGTGTTTTCCTTCATAATAATTTCATTTTTTAGAAGGGCAACAAACTTCTGTTCTGGATCTGATCCTGAAGAAGATGGAATACAAACCTATGACTGAAGTGGAAATGATGGACAACTTGAGAAGTAAACTGCTTCATATTAGAGTTTATTTAAAATAGGAGAGGAAAGATGTGCATAGTCTGACATGCAGCAAGTTTTAAAGAGGAAAGATTCAAAAGTTTCAGTGGAAGGATAGGTGGGATTTCATGCACTAAAAATCTATAGGGGAGGATAAGACCAGTAGGAATGAGAGGTTCTAAGGGAATTATGATTACAGGAAGGAAAACTTTTCCAATGAGAAGGGAAAAGATCAAATAGTCTGAAGAGACCAAATGAATAAATAAGCACAGTACCTGACAGATAGTAGGTGCTTAATAAATGTTTGTTGAATAAAGAAATAAATGAACAGAAACCCCAGGCCCTCTTATTCCCTATATGATCAACTTAGATATTAAAAAGGACATGTACAGAAAATCGAAGGAAGTTCAGCAACAGAGAAAAAAAAATTAAAGCATAGCATTGACCTTTAAGAGTAGCATCAGGTACACTGAAATTCAGAATGAGATGATGTTCAAGAGGAACATTAAAGAACAGAAAAAGTGCAAAGGCATTTCAGCTACTTCAGGGAACAAGAAGGCTCAAAGAAGGGACGAGACCTCTGCTCTGGGTGGAAGAGATAACAGAGAATGTAGAACCATTCAACTCTCCATTTTATTTTTTTTTCTGTCAAAGAGAAAGTTCTTTGGATAAGAATTTAAAAAAAAACAAGTTTAAAAAAAGGCTAACAGACAGCTAGAATGAAAGATTAATAAGGAATAATAAAAGAGTACCTAAATAATCTTCATAAATTCAAGTCAATTTACCTTCCACTTAAACTGGTGTAATGGGGAGCAAAGAAGTACTTAGTGCCTTGTTTCAGCTATTTAATTATTTAGCACTTTGTTTTAGTTCAGTTTCTTTTGACCCTTGCACATGATTATCAAGTCTTTGTTAAGAAACAGAACTTGTGAAACCCACAACGGGAGGAACTTGCTAGTGCAATAGGAAGGGGGGGAACACAGAAGAGCTAATGAACATATGTAAAGAGAAGTCCACGCTGGGAGAGAGCAGAACTGAGAAGGGGAATGGTTGTGGAAGCTGGCACTCTGTTGGTCTGTTCTGTCTGTGTTAATTTTTGTTTGTGATACTTTTTACAAAAGCTCTGGGACCTTAATGGAAGGCCTGAAATAGGATTTTCTTGTTATCTGCTTGCATAAGTCCTAGAGCAGGTTTTTGGAGGTCCTGGGACCATACTGATGATGTGTGTTGAGTTCTCACACCTTGTTTGTGGGTCTGTGTTGATTTTGCAGGAAGATAGTGAATTGATGGTGGTACTGGCAATGTGGATGATGTATGTTATTGTGGCTCTCTTAAGCTTTGTCTTCCCAGAAAAAGAAACAGGGAAGGACTTGAGGTGGACTGAACACTGTGAGCTTCAATATGGAACTGGATGAGGAACTAGATGAGGAACTGGACAAGGAGCTGGAGTTGCCTTCCTGTGAATCCAGGTGATGATTGGGTAGATTCAAGCAGGAGCTGGACCCTTGGAAGAGGAACCATCAAATTTGGGAGCCAGCCTGGAGTCAAGATGAAAACTCCTCTCCTTGGGTATTTCTGACTGAGAAGATCATGATTTACAGTGGCCTAGGGGTGGGAGAACTTTGTACTCTATACCTTGTACCTTTTAAGGATGATTGAATTAAGGATGATTTGAAATTAATCTCCAATCAAGAAGAAAGATTTTTTGAGGAGAGATAAAGACAATGTGACCTAGGGGTGGAGAACTTTGACCTTTGTACTTTGTGTCCTTAAGGAGGCTTGTTCCTTAAGGATGATTGAGTTAAGGTCTTAGTGAATGATATCTTTTGTTTAAAACTTTGTGGCCACTTTGGTGAAAACTATGTGACCACTTTAGTGATAAGTTGTTATAACATTGTGAATGTTGTATATTGGTTTCTGTGAGTGTTTTGCTTTAATTTACTGCTGAATAGAGTTTACTATATTATGTGATCAGAACCTTAGAGCTATCCACAGCAGCAGTCCTCTGAAAAGCTGCTCATGTTTGGCTTTACAACTAGATGTTTAGATATTGAAGGAATTGGTATATGCAATAACTGAGACAATTTTAGGGATATTTGAAAGATTATGGAGATAAAGAAGAGATGGAGAATATAAAAAATTATCCCAATTCAAAGAAAGGAAGAAACATATGTATGTCTTCAAAACATGGACCAGGAAGTTATTTCTATTCCTCTTATTATCATAGGGATGGCCAGTAAACATCTAGTAAAGTAGACAGGGATAAAGACAGTCAGCATGGCTTCATCAAGAATACTAATTTCCAAATATCTTTATTTCCTTCTTTGAAAGGATTATTAGACTTGTGGACTAGAGGAATGATGTAGCTATAGTTTACCTAGACAGTACTAAAGTATTCAGCAAAGTCTCTCATGTTGTCCTTGTGGAGAAATGGACAATTTTGCACCAAAAAATAGTATAACATAAGGATTCACAATCATTAAGGAGCAGATCAGAGGACGAAAGTTCCTTGTGGAATATTTGAGGTATCTATTCTTGGCCCTGTTCTGCTAAATGCACTTTGCTACACAAACACAGAATTACAGGGCTATACTTTTAGGGACCTGTCCAATCTGACTTGAGTAGGGGTTTTACATCTATACCATAATGCATTTTGATTGCTATAGATTTAATTACTGCATGTTTAAATATACTTGTTTATAATTCCATGTTTTGTTCGTTTGACTATGCTATGGGTTATAGCAAAGTTTTCATTGTTTTCTTAATTTTTTTATTCGCAGATATGCAAACACTTATACTTATCTTGTTTTTAATTGTGGGCCTGTCTATAATATTATAATCATGGCAATCCAATTTTGCTTTGTTAGATGTTCTATGCTTTGTCAAGTGAGATAATATTTGTAAAGCCCTGAGCACAATGCCTGGCACATAGTAAGTATTATATCAATACTTATTCCCTTTCCTTCCTCTTCCACCTTGATGTTTGTGATAAATTGTTATGCACTCTGGATTTATATGTACTCTAGACCTCTGCATATATTATGTCTGACATGTAATTTAGACATTGTTAATGAAGCAGCCTCTCAAGTAATTGTAATATATAGTGATATGGCTTATATGGACTGCTAAAACACATGTGTTTTCTTTGTTGGGACCCCAGAAAAAATCACCCTTGTTGTTTAAAGTGCCAATGTTAATAGTCACACTGTATAGCTACAGGTTTCACATTTGCCCAGAGTGTTTTACAAGGGACAGAAAAAAAATAGTCCAGGAGAGAAATATAACCTCCCCTATACCTCCCCTTCTCCAATCCCCCAGCATATTGAGCAGTTCCAACAAGGAGGGATGTGTGTCACTGCTTAAGGAGACATATCTCCTGATGGAATGAGAGGCCTCTGAGCTTATAATATGATGTATGTGTAAAGAGCAAGACCTTTACATTACACATAATCATGGGTTATGAGGATATCCACATGAGTGCCTCAAGCATGCTGCCGGGCCTGAGTCCTAAGTGGCTGCCCCTTTTGGGAAACATTAAGCCTTAACAACGGAGTTAAAAAATCAAATTCACAATTATAAAAGAACCCATAGATATATTTTAAAATAGATATTGATTTTGCATCAATTATAAGTTCAATAAGAATCAATAGAACAAGATAGATAAATAGATGGAAAGATTGTGTGTGTGAGAGAGAGAAAGAAAGAGAGAAAGAGAGAGAGAGAGAGAGAGAGAGAGAGAGAGAGAGAGAGAGAGAGAGAGAGAGAGAGAATACTATGCACTTAAATAAAGACTGCTTGGAATATGGATATAAGCAAGCAAGATAGTTTCTGAACTCAAGAAACTTAATTCTAACAAAGGAAGATAGGATATATAAGGAAGGTGAAAATGGAATGAGGGTAGGGAATACATGCTGTACCATGGTTCTGAGCAAGAGAGAGGAAAGAGAATATGCATTTATAGTGTCTACTATATGCCAGGCACTGTGATAAGGCTTTAAAAATATTTTCTTGGAGAACAACACATGGGGGTTCTGGCAGCTGGTTGATGCTTGTGGTTGAAGTGTCCTGAAGTAGTTGGGCCCACTGCTTCACCCACTTCTGATCCATCCCACCCCCACATTTTCCCCACGCTGGCTCCCCTCCTTATGACTGCCTAGGTCATCCTCCCTGTCAGCCTCTCAGCTTTCTCCATCACCAGCATAAGTATTGTGTATGCCATGACATTAATGAACCACCAAATGTGTCCTGTGGAGAACTGGTCCTACAGTAAGTCCTGCTCCATTGACCCTGACATACAGGGTGGTCCCAAGAGCAGCTGTACACTGGAGGACATTCCTCTCATCAGTAAATGTGGCACATCCCCCCCCCCCCGAGAGCTGCTTCTTCAATCTCATAGGCAACATGGGTGCTTTCATGATGGCACTGATCTGCCTTCTCCATTATGGTCAGTTGCTGGAGCAGAGTCACCCATCATGGGTTAACACCATGGCTCTCATCACAGGCTTCTTCAATGCTGCTGACCTAGTTGTCCTTGGCAGCTCCCAGGTGGGTCATGCCAAGTCCTTGCACTTTATCAGGGCAGGAGTTACCTTCCCAGAAGTCTTCCTCTTGGTCTGTCTCCACTGTGCCCTCTCCTACCATGGTGCTGCTGCTCCCCTGGACTTTGCCATGGCCCATTTCTGTAAGCTGTGCTTGCCATTATTGCCTTTGTCACTCAGGTCCTCAGTGGTATCTTCTTCAGTCATGAAAGATCCCAGCTCCAACATGTGGCTGCCCTGGTCAAGTGGATCTTTTTTATGGACATCCTCATCTTTTATGACACCTTCAGCCACAAGTTCAGGATAGTGTCCACAGACACACTGGTGGCTGCCTTCCAGCTAGCCCCTGGCTGGACCTTCAAGACTCCAGGGAGCAGCAGTACTTCCACCCATCTCAACTGTACACCGGAGAGTATTGCCATGATATAGATCAGGAAGGAGGTCGGTGGAGACAGCCTAGGCCCCCTTCTGGCCTCACTCCTTCAGCTTCCGTGGGTTTCTTTTGTAACGAAAAGATTTTTTTTTAAGTATTACTGATGCTGTGCTCCCTTTAGGGGAGAACCCATCAATATCCTCAATTTGATATGTGTGCCAAGAAAAAGCAGTTCCCCCTGCTGGCTTCCTGGGGGCCAACTCTAAATCTGCTCAATCCCAGCATACTGTTTTCAGTTTCTTTCTGTTTTATTTTTTAACACTCCCTATCCTCATTTATTCACTAAGGCAACCCATAAAATGCCTTCTGCTCCCCACTGGTTCTGAGTCCAGGCCACTGGAATCTTTCTGCAGGAATTTTTTGGGCTGAGACAAAACAAAGGGTATAGGAAGGAGACAGCTAGTGAGCCACCCATCCAGCTCTCAGAACATGCCCATGGGCTCAGCTTTCCAGACTGCTCAGACTTCCTTCCCTTTGCTTCTCCTTGCTTCCCTTAGGGCAAATAACCTAGCAGAACCACATAGATATTTTAGTACTTTTTATGTCTATTAAAAATCTAACTCTTATAAAATACTGTCTCATTTGATATTTGCAACAACCCAGCAAGGAAGGTGCTATTATTATTATTCCCAAAAATCTGAGATTAGGTGACTTGTCCAGGGTCACAGAGAGCTAATTAGTGTCCAAGTCTGTATTCGTACTCAGGTCTTCTTCACTGTAGGCCCAGGGCTGTATCTACTGCATTATCTAGCTACCTCAAGATAATGTGAAAACTAACCTATGATGTTTTCAGGGACAGCATCTGACTGAAGTTGAGAGCGGGGTAAGTAGAAGCAAGAAGGAAGAGATGATGGCCAGAGTACAGGCAGCAAGGTGTGGAAATGTTGGGCAAGAAAGGGAAGCAAAGAAACCTAATGCAATCCTAGACTGCATTAGGAGAAAATTGGTATTCAAAGGGAGAGCAGTAAAGGTCTCTCCATACTCTGCCCTGGTCAGTTAATATATGTTTAGTACCAGGTACAACACTTTAGAAATGATAAGTTAAAGATCATTCAGGGTAGGATGACCAAGATCTGTAGGGTCTTCAGATCATGACATAAAAAGAGGGTTATTGGGGCAGCTAGGTGGCACAGTGAATAGAGCAACTGCCCTGGAATCAGGAGGACCTGAGTTCAAATGTGACCTCAGACACTCAACACATACTAGCCATGTGACCTTGGGCAAATCACTAAACCACAATTGCCCTGCCTTCCCCCCCTCCAAAAAAAAATTTAAAAAGGAGGGCTATTTTACTTGGAGAAGGGTTGGGTTGGGGGATAGGTAGAATAATTGCCATCTTCATGCATTTAAAGGGCTGTCCCTGGGAAGAAAAATTAGAATTGTTCTGCTTAACCCAAAAGGGAAAAAAAATAACTAAGAACAATAAATAGAAGTTACAGAGATAACAGATTCGATTTTGATTCAAGAAAAGTATTCTAACAATTAGAAATGACTAAAAGTAGAATGAGCTTTCTTTCTTTCTTTCATCAGAGCTTCCCAAGCACAGTTTAACCCTTTTTTGGAGGGGTAGAGGTAGTGGGAATACGTTTCAATATTTTGTAGAGGGTATCTTTATTAAGGTAAGGTTTGGGATTGATAACTTCTAAGGGTACTTCCAAATCTGAGATTCTGATTCATTCATTTTATAAAAACTGCACCTGATGCTAGTACTGGCCTTGATTTCTTAGTCATTTAATAGTCAACCTAAAACTCTCAATATAACCTTTTGGTCACACAGACCCAACTCCAATTCTCCATTCTCCAACCACTCACACTCTCTTCATTTGCAAACATGTTATATCACAGGGACCAGATTCCTAAAGTAACTATTCTATCAACCACTACCATCAGGAGAATGGGAGAGGAAGGGTAAAACATATTGTAGGTAACTAGCACTCGGCAACTCAAGCAAATCACTATCTCTTCAAGATCTATAAGATGTGACAGATCAGAGTACTAAAGTCAGAACAAGGCAAAGCACATTAAAGAAAAAGGACTAGAAAGTGAAATAAATCCTGTCTCAGACAGGAGGTGCGTTATATGCTAATTCTATCTCTAGGTAGAACCAATCATTTATTTCCAAGGGCTAGTTAGATTCTCCAATTCAGCAATTTTCTCCACATGGGAAAATCATACAGGAGTTTACTTAAGCCTTCTTATTTAACCTTGTACCTGTACAAAGAGATACAAGCAATTAGGTTAACTTAGCCCCTCCTTTCTGATCTTGTCATTAGAATAAGTTTGTTCAATCCTATCTGTTTTGGAAAGCAGGTCGAGACTTTGGTTTTTGCTAGGTATGTAAATCTTCTGAGAATATACTTCCTAAGTCTTAAGCTTGTGGCTAAAATATGGTTTTTGCCAGTCAACTAACATTTATTCAAGAGGTCATTAAGGATGCAATGGTAAGATAGTAGGATCTTGGAATAATGCCATTTGAGAGAGCTAAGAGCCCTCAGTTTTCTCAAAAAAAAAAAAAAAACAATTGTGACAATTTTTTAAGCACCTACTATAGTGCAGGGGATACAAATGCCAAAAATAAAACAATCATTACTCTTAAAGAGCTTATGTTATATCATGGAAGATAACTATTACACATAAATATATACAGAACAATTATAAAGATAATAAATGCAAAAAATACAAGGAAATTGGGATATTTAGGTAAATAGAGCACTGGCAGTTATAATTAGGAAATATTTCATATAGAAAGGAACCTCAACTTGGGTCTTGAAGGAGGAAAGGAAATCTACAAATGGAGGTAAGGAAGGAGCACTTTACAGCCGTGAAAAATGGCCAATGTAAGGCACAGAGGTGAAAGGTGGTGTTGCATGTCTTAGGAACAGACTGATGGCCAGTTTGACTGTGTTAGAGACGAAAAGAGGATGGTAATATTCATTAAGAAATAATTTTAATCATGGACTTTCTCTATTAATGGAGACTGACCCTCAGGCCATTTGTTACTACAAAGTAAGCCTATCCATAGCATTTCTCCCTCTCCATCTCCATCTCCATCTCCTCTCCAAAGGAAGACAAATTTTGATGGCCAAAAGATGCCTAGTTCTCTTGGGGTTTACTGGCTAGATTTCTTTCTCAAAGGCAAAACCTTAAACCCAATTCAATCTGGAGTTCATAGATTGGACAACAAGAGGTACCTGCCCAAGCACCACTTAATGGCCAATTTTGGGCCCTCTTGGTTCAGAGTTAATGAAATATTAATGGTTTCTTTTTTGACCAGCAACCCTGAGGGTTTTCCTCTCCCAGTTTGATTTTTTTTAATTATTAGAGGGGCCACCTCTTAAAGAGGCCTATTCACTGAACAGGTGGTACCTCACTCAAAGTGAGAACCTGAAAAGACCTTAATTTAAAAAGGCCAAGGTCTCCCACTGCATCCTGGGCCATCTAAAGTCATCCTGAGGCACATCTGGCCACTGGACCCAGATGACTCTGGGGGAGAAAGTGAGGCTGGTGACCTTGTACAGCCCTGCCTCATTCAAATAAAAGTAAACTGCAAGTTGTTTCATCATTTCCCTGATGTCATGGTCCATGAAGGACAAACACAACAATTCATAGCACCTAATATACTCAGAGGGGAGAAGAGCATTGACATCACAGGGTACTTCCCATTCCCAGGGGTTAGTCCTGAAGAACCTAAACAGTAGAGCATTCACGAGTAAAGATTCTATGGAAACCAACATGAACATACTTCTCCTCCAAACCTAGGAACTGACCAGAGTATGAGTTGCCTTTCTGGGTGACCAAAAAGGTTGCCAAGTGATTACCATCTTCCAGCAGTTGAAAGGAAAATTATCTCCTTTTCCTCCTAAAATCTACACAATCCTTCACCCCCATTCACCCATAATGATAGAGGAAATGGGTTTATTCAAGCCATACCAGGCAATTCTGTGTAAAGGCTAAAAGGTTTACCATCTCCCTGCTGTCTCTGTCCTGAGTATGCACATTGACATCAATTTCTCACCTCAGTGTGCTCCTTTCTTGGCAAGAAATATTGGTTTAAAATTATATCAGAATAACAAATTTTTTCTTGGCACACTCTAGCTAGAGGCACAGTTACTGGATTGGTAGCCAACATTCTAACAACTGGTATAACAGCTGTGAGTATTTCATCCCTCATCTATATGAGAGGTAGACAAAGGCAACTGAGACATATTGCATTCAGAAAGTACATGGTGTGATAGAAAACTCTCTAAGTTATATAGCTTACTTTTTGGACATCATACAGTTGGACTTTGTTAAATATGGAATGGGCTATTGTAGGTGGTACAGTTTTACTCAAAGTTCCTTTAAATATCTCATCAGCAAGCCCTAAATTGGTGGAAAATCTATTTTATATTAAAAACAATTTACTATGCTTGGTCTCAAAGCTTTTTTGATGTATCATTTCAGAAAGAGCAATACTGCAGAGTTTTTGCAATGCCAACCATATAAGCAATAGAGTTTCTATAAAAATGCATTGAAAGATTGTTTTGGCACTTTGTGGGAAGGCAGGCAGGAAATAAGCATTTATTAAAAGCTTACTCTGTGCCGGAACTGTGCTAAGCACTGAGGATAAAAATATAAGCCAAAAAAACCAGTCCTTTGGCACTTGCATAAGGATTTACACTCTCATGGAGAAATAACAACACATAAAAGAAATCTGAAAAGTGGAGATGGGTTGGGAAAACTTGGTAGTGAAGTCTGAAGAGTCAGAAGTACAACCTAGAAGGGAGCGAATCACAACTAACCTAAGTCCATGCCCAAAATGGAGGCCCCCAGAAGGATATCACCAATGAAAGAAGAGTTTGGCATGGAAGAGGGATTTTCTATGGTGAGGAGACAACTGAGTCATGGTGGTGAAGTCTGGAGAACCAGTTTGTATAGAAAATCTAAACATCTCTTCTAGCATTACCTCTTAAGATTGTATTATCAGAATGTGACAATATAAACTTGTTCAAACTTTAGAGATTTTTCAATGGATAAGTACATTATATAAAGCTTGAAATAAGCATGGAGGCGTGAAAGAAAGCAGTCTCAATTTTGCTTGGAGTCTCAGCCATGACATTTGCAACTTGGGTGATTTTGATCAAGTCTCTTAAACTCTTGGGTACCCAGATTAGTCATACATAAAGTAAGTTTGTTTTCATCTAGGAGCTCTCAAAAGTCTCTTCCATCTCTAGGCCTTATGATTCTGCAAAGCAACTGCAGCCTAATCAGTCACTCATGCATCAGTTGTAATAACACAGGAGGCCCCCCAACTGTCAAGCAAGTTCTTAGAATGCTGAGGGATTAATTTCTCACAACACAAGCTAGATGAATCATTTGTATTGATGCTTTGAACAAGCATTTTCTTTTACATGTGGTTCTAACAAACAGTGAGGAATGAGTTGTTTTCCAAGTACCCTTGACAAATTAGATAAGATTCACTGAAAACAAGATGATGTTTATGTTGGCACAAGCCTCTGCCCTTTATTGACTAGGGCAGGTTGGAAAAGAGGGAAATTTGTTATTTCTTCCTGTATCTTCAAAAGTTTTTTTTTTTCTTTTATTAAACCAGGAATCTGAAAAGTCACATTTCAGGGGAAGATTAAGTCATCTTAGAATATCAAAGATATCCACAGGGAGGTGGGTAGAGCCAGCACATGGAAAAAGAAAAGCTTTCCTTTATAATTCAATCAATCAATAAGCATTTTTTCATTAATACTATTTTATCATATATTATCATTGTGTATTGTTTCCCCTAAAACTTCCCCTCTTCGAAATTCAAGTATTATTTTCCAGGTTACCACCATCTTCCCATACTTCCTAGTTCCTAATCTTGGCATTATGCTGGATTCTTTATGCTCTTTCATACAATATATCCAATCAGCTCTCAAATCTTGCTTTTCCTACCTTCACAATATCTGTTGTCTCTAATCCCTTCTCTCTGCTCACACAACTACTACCTTATACCAGGCCCTTATGACCTCTTATCTAGATTTTTGCAAAAGCCTCTAAATTAGTCACCTTTGCCTAAAGTCTCTCTCAGATTAACTCCTCCCCACACACTTTAGTCAAAGTAATTTTCTTTAAACACAAATCTGACCATGTTATTCCCCTTCTCAAACAACAATAGTAGCTTCCTATTGTCTCTAAGATAAAATAAAAACTCTTCTGTTTAGCTTTTAGCATTTTTACAACCTGGTCCCAAACTATGTTTCCAGATTCATTGGATATTTCTTCCTCTCTTACCTGCCCTCAACAATCCATCTAAAGTAGTTTTCTCTCTCTTTCTCACCCACAGCACTAAGTCTTTTATCTCTGTGCCTTTAAACTATCCATGCTATCTGCCTGGAATATGCTATTTCCTTATTATTCCCCTCACAGAGCTCTTCTCTTTAATATGCAGCTTTATTCAGCAGTATTTATTCACTTTATATTTGTGCTATACATATTAATATGTACTTGCATTTATTCACCATGTATTTGTGTGCTATATTTTTGTTTATCATGTGTATTTTGTATGTATGTATGTGGTTACACGTATTTTATGTTTACAAAAAGTAGATGCCAATTTAAGATTATAGGGATTGTTTCATTCTTGGTAGTTATACAAGCAGTGTCTGGCACTGTGCTTGGAACATAATAGGTATTTAATACTTATTACTTAATTGATTGATTGAAGGACCTGAGAATTCAGAATGCAAAAGTAATTTTGACATCATTGGTTAATAAGCATTTATTAAGTGCTTACTGTGTGTTAGGACCTGTTTCTAGTTAATCAAAGTCAATGATCTCCTCTGTTTCCATGAAGCCTACATTTTACAAGGGAAGAAAACAGGTGCAAAATAATAATAATAACAAATATGTGTGTGCATGTTAAATATTTATTGAGTGAAATATCTAGGTCATAATTCATATTTACTGAAAAAAAATTAAACTTGATTTTGGGGGGAGGCAAGACAAGGAAAAGCTTCATTTTGATCAGCTTAACTTGATTATGACTTCTCTTCCTTTCTCTCCACCCAGAGACCCTGATTCATCCCTTACAGCCTGGTACGGCTGTAGTGCTGACTCAGAGAGCAACTGTATAAGTTGAAAGAAGGTCAGTCAATGTTAGAGGGCCATTACAACAGTAGTGAGCCATGCAATTTAGTTACACTCAACCCCATTCACCCTCTACCTATTTCTGTAAATCACCTATCTTCAAGATACAATGATTCTGGTCTTTCTGGTTGATATGAATTTGTGTTTAAAACAAAGTCTTTAGAATACTAAACCTCAGCTATTGACAAGTTGTGGGCAACTGTTATAATTATCAAATTGAGAAAAGCTTTTTTTCAATTGGATAATTTCTCTGTAGAGAATGCCCCCCTTTGGATGACTGAATATTAATTTAATTAATTGATTAATGCTTTTAATGATGAGGCACCCCTATCAGAAGAAGGTCTGGAAGCAATAATTCTAGAACTATAATAAGGGGCTCAGTCACAGACTGGCTATGTCATTGAGTTGTATACTTCCACATAATTCTAGGTTGGGAAGAAGTGGTATTAATGTAGATATTTAAGGTAAGACTGAAGAAGTTATAGGTCCTTTTCATGGGATTATATGTTCCTTCAAAACTCAGCTGAGATAACATAATTTATACAACCAAGTCCTAATTTGCAGAGTTTGCCCATTTCTGAGGTATAAATCATCACACTACAAATATAACAATCGCTTCTCATGAGCCAATTAAGAACTGACTCCAGTTGATTCCCTGACTGTGAATTACTTCTTCCAAATATGCCACCAAATTCCATGTAAGAAGCTATCTTTCTTGTTATAAGAAATGATCCATCTTCATGATCTTCACTAACAAATTATGAAGAGGGGCACCTAGTTTACTTTAAGTTTCTATTGATGGAGCTATGACTTGATCCAGCCTTGCTGAAAGCAATATGGAATACACTCTAAAAGTCACTAATTTTCCATTTGGCCCAGCAATGCTTCTGCTAGCAATATATTCCAAAGAAATCAAAGAAATGGGGAAATAATTGTTATGTACAAAAATGTTATAGCAGCACTTATTCATTGTAGAACTGAAAACAAATTAGTTTCTCATCATTTGTGGAATGAGTGAACAAACAATATTGTGAAGCTATAAGAAATGACAAAAGAGACAGATTCCAAGAAACATGGGAAGACAAATAAACTGAAGCAAAATTAAGAGAGTTGAACTAGGAGAAATATTTATGCAGTAACTGCAACATGTTAGAGGAATATGACTTTAAAAAGATTTAGGAACTCTGATGTAGTAAACTGCAACAATTCCAAAAGATAAATGATTAAATGAGTTTCCTACCTTGTGGAAAGGTGAAGTTTTGGAGATACAGAATGAAACATACATCTCTAGACCCAGAAATTGCAACTATTTTGCCTATCCTTTTGTTACAAGTGATGATTTTATGCTAAGTTAGGAGATGGGGATATGGGAAAAATAGAGGAGATAATGAAAATTACATAAAAATGGAAAAGAACGTCATAAAATATTTTAAAATGCACAGAAATGACAAGATGAATGCAGAGGAGGTTACAAGGAAGCAAGGAAATGTCAGAACTGCCAATATTTAATATGCATTAAAGAGAACAAGGAATATGTAGTTTTATTTTTTCATGTTCAATACCCAGTTTCTGGCTTTCTCTCTGTATGGAAATATTCATGTTTTATGCTGCTCTATTGATATAGTTTATAATAAAAAAAATAATAATTTGTGATTGGCCAGGAAGAGGCACCTGCTCAATAAAGCCAAAGTCTGTAGCTTTTCTCTCTATCTTTTGAGCATGACACTTGGACGCTGTCAGTCCTGTCTTGAACTTTCAGTGATTAAAGGAACTGGATTTCTCTCCTCTCTGTTACCCAGAAGCACCCATGATACATTAATGCACATTTAAGGTGGAGTATGGTCTGTCTATGTGAAGTTGAGACAGGATCTTGGAGCCTTGACTCCCCCTTCTGCTTTGTGTTTCTTTCCCTAGGTACTGATCACTAAAGAGTGATCTTGAAAAATGGACATGTTCAGCCTGAGGTGACATTGCGTGGTCCACATGGAGACTTCATGGATCTCAAATAAAATCAACAAGCATTTATTAATCATTTACTATGTGCTGGGCATTGTGCTAAGTGCTGAGGGTATGTAACTATCTACCATCCCTAGAATTTTGAAGGTGAAAGTTACGCTGGCATTGCTCCCTTGGTGTGGGTGAGTTTACCCAAATTAACCAGAGTCAGTAATGGTAAAGCCTTTATGAAACAGCTGAGGGTCACTTATCAGATCCCATATAATTTCCAGAGGATATCCTGCTTCCCTACCAACCTTGGAACACACGGAAAGCAACAGCTACTGTTCAAAACAACCTTCATGTTCCGAAAGAAAATTCCTCCAAACTCTAGCATAATTTTGCTTCCATTCATCCATTTTTTATCTTTTTTTAAGCACCTTGTCCTGTTCAGAGTAAATACAAGTCAGATGGACATTTTCCCCCTAAAATTCATTGTCAAGAGACACTAAAGTATGACATTTCATAAAGGAAAAAAGCCAAAAGTCACAGGAAATTTCTACATTGGGTCCTTGTTGACTTTGACATATGAGAGCAACTCACAGTAGGGTTGTGACTTGTGAATGATATCTTTATATTACATCAGAGTAAAGTCCTTTCTGTGTCATTAGAAATATTAAAAGAATTTAACCTGTGAGAATACTGATATAAATCTTTCTTGATAATAAATATTTGCTTTTGTAGGTATTATGAATAACTTTTTTTTAAAAGTAAGAATAGCATGACCAGCCAAATGGTTACTTGGTAAAGAAATTGTGCTTTCTAATGTACAGATGTTATCAAAAGAAGAGGTGCGAGAGGGGGAAAAATGCTGCCATCCAAATTAGTAGATTGTATACTATAAATCATTATATTTCTAGTAGCATGACACATGAACTGGAATAACATCACACTAATCTAAAGTGAGAAAAATTTGTTGGTTTATAATGGCAAATTCCTCAGTGCTGTTTAACATGAATTTTATTTTATTTTTAAGGGCCGCCTGGAAGCTGTTAACTATTTAATAGATGTACTCATGAATATTCTGAATTCTAAATTCCCTTAAAGGGCCCAGTTCATTATTTGCATGAAGCATATCCTGTCTTAGTTCCATTACATTTATTTGAGCTCTCAATCATCCTTCCTAAAAGTAGAACAGCATAGGATTAATGATTTTGAGACATAGATAATGTGTTCCCCTTTATCTATGAATATGATGTTACTTACTCAACATCAGTAAAGCAAGCACGTTTGAATGCATATCCAGGAGTCAGGATGGATTCATGGCAGTACATACACACTCTCTCACCTTGTTGTCTTTGTGACTAATGGTTCATACTTGCAAGATGAATGGCTATGGTGAAGGACAACATCGGGTACTATGGAAGAGAGCCTAGATAAGAATTATGATAACAACAGTTCCTCACATTTGCTCAATTCTTTATTCCTCCCAAAGCACATTCACATTTATTATGTCATATAACCACATTATGTAGGAGAGCAAATATGGTTGTCCCCAGGTACAGATGGAGAAATTGATATGGAGAGCTGGAAAGTGCTTTGGCCAAGGTCAAGCAACATAGTACTAGAACACAGGATTGACAACTTCTGCTTTAGTTTTCTGGAGATTAGACCCTTGGCCTTATGGATATCATGCTATAACCAACTAAACATTTTGGACCCCTAACCCTCATTTTAATCAATGATATGATTTACCCAAATAACCCCAACTCATTAGGCTTTTTTAAACAAGGTATTGTGCAGCCCAAAGGCCTATAAAAGAGTGAATACCCTTTGGCCCAGCAATCCCACTTCTAGGGCTGTATCCCAAAGAGATCATAGAAGTGGGAAAAGGACCTGTATATACAAAAAATATTTATAGCAGCCCTTTTTGTGGTGGCAAAGAATTGGAAATCAAGGGGATGCCATCAATTGGGGAATGGCTAAACAAGTTGTGGTATACGATAAGAAATAAGGAGCAGACAGATGTCATAATAACCTGGAGAGACTTATATAAACTGATGCTGACTGAGGAGAGAAGAACCAGGAGAATGTTGCACACAATTACAGACACAGGGCATGTTTGCAAACTAACTTTGATAGACCGGGCTCCCTCAGCAATACAGGCTTAGAAGACAACTACAAAAGACTCATAATGGAAAGGAATAACCACATTCAGAGAAAGAAAACAGAGTCTGAATGCAGATTGAAGCAAACTACTTGTTCTGCATCTTTTGGGTTTTATTTTGTTTTGTCCCTTCTTTCTCATTGTTCATACTTATTCTCATAGAATATACCATATAGAATATACTCATTGACATCTCCACCTTGTGAAATCACTATTTTCTTTTAAAACTCAACTGAGGTGCTACCACTTTTGAAAAACCTATCCTTATTCCCTGAATGGTTAGTGTTCTCTCTCTTGGAAATTATTTTGTACAGTCTTTGAAATGCCTTTTTTTGGACATATTGTTTTCCTGAGAAATCATCAAAGTTTCTTGAGGGCAAGAAGTTTTTACTTCTGTCCTAGTATTCTCATTGCCTCCAAAAGTACTACACAAAAACCATTATTTTAATGAATTGATGAATGACAACACAGTTTGAATTGATCAGTAGCTGGTTGAATAAGTAAAAAAAAATATTATGGATTCATGGATCAATGCCACCCTAGATGGAGTTCAGTGTCTTCAGTGGTATATCTCTATCATTATCCCTACTGTTTAATCTTTTGGGTGGGTGTTGGGAATGATGATCATGATCATGGTAATGACTTAAACAAAAACAAAGAAGTGAATCATAACACAAATCTCTGATGGAGAAACTAAACATGGGACAAAAGGGAGAAATATCCAAAAAGTTCTTGGTAGGTTAAATTGATGAATCAAACCTATAAAATCCTTTAAAAAATTTTTCTCTCAGTATTCCTAGTTCTTTAGAGAGTACCTTACACATAGCAGAAATTTAACAAAGGTATCTTAAATTGAAAATGAAACTTGCTAAAGAGAAATGTAAAATCAGACATAGATTGAAAATAACAATTTACAAAAGTACAGCAAAGGTGCAATCTGATTTAACAGCAGTTAATGTTAAAAAAATATTTGGGGGTTTGGGCTGTGATTTTAATATTAGTCAAGAGTGTTATGGAGTTTCCAAAAGAACTAATGTTCCCAGGGTACACCCAAAGAAGACTGTCTAGGTACAAACCTGAGATTTCACTGACATAAGTAATATCTTCTAGCAATGCATATCAACAATTACCCTTTGATTTATAGTGTTAGGGATTTGTCAGGGTAGTGAAAAGTTGTGGTGACTTGCCTATAGTCTTAGAGTAAATATACACCAGAGGCAGAATTTGAAACCAGGTATTCCCTACTCTGAAATCAGTTTCTTAGTAATTACATCACTATCTCAGTGCTCAGATAAAGAAATAAAGGAATAACCAAGTGCATAAGACTTGAGAAGTGTAAAAAGGCAAACATGAAAGAAAACTTATGAAAAAATGAGCAAATTTAAACTTTACTGTCCTATATAGGAAGATAATTCATGAAATTTCTAAGAATTTTATTATTATTAGGACAATTAGAAAGACTCTACATAGATGGAAGGCAGATGAGTGAGTCTACTGTATTAGGATGATGTCCCCAAAAAATAAGGGGTAAAAAAGAGGAATGCACAAGAAGAAGGGGAAATGAAAAGGAAGAATGGGGAAAATTTACTCACAAAAAGAGATACACAAGGAAGACCTTTTACAGTGGAGAGGAAAATGAAAGGGCAGACTATGTTTAATCTCATCATCCTCATCTGAATAGGGAAGAACATATTTATCTATATATGCATATATTTATGTGTGTATACATATATACATACATATATACATATTCAGTTAGGTTTAAAAATCTTACTTAATTTATTGATTGAGACATGTCTTATTTCAAAAACAAAAACACTAATTTCACAAACACCAAAATGATTTCCTTTTTCCAAAGGAAAACAATATAAAATATATGAAGCATCCAACTTGGGTTTTTAGTTGTATTTCCCAATCACTTGTTATATAATTTGTGCTAAATCAGTGGCCCTTCATTTTTTTTCCATTTGTCTCTGTGGGTGGGCACTCTACTGGAGAGGTCGTTTTGTTTTGTTTTTGACAGAGTAGGCCATTTTTTTTACACTATATAGAACTCCTTGGATAAAAATTGAAATCAAATCAACCAATATTTGTTGTGTTTACCCGAAGTTACTGTTGATTAGAGAAATAAAAATTAAAACAACTCTGAGGTACCAACTGACATCTGCCAAATTAGCTAATGTTACAGAAAAGGAAAATAATTGGTTTTTGAGGGGATGTGGAAAAGTTTGGAACTAATAAGTTATTAGTTGTTAGTTGAGTTGTGAACTGATCCAATCATTCAGGAAAGAAATTTGGAACTATGCCCAATGGGCTATAAAACTGTTCATACCTTTTGCTCCAGTCATGCCACTACTAACTCTATAACCAAAAGAGATTTTTTAACTAAAAAGAACATATTTATGCTATTTATGTAGTAGCAAAAAAAAATGGAAATTGAGGCAAGTTTCATCAAGTAGGGAATGGGTGAACAAGTTGTGCTATATGATTTTAATGGGATACCATCATGCTATAAGAAATGACAAGCAGGCTGATTTCAGAAAAAAAAACTGGAAAGACTTACATGAACTGATGCAAAGTGAAATGAGCAGAAAACAGAAGAATGTTGTACATAGTAATAGCCATAATGTATGATGATGACGACCTATGAATGATGTATCTATTTTCATCAATACAATGAACCAAGATGATTCCAAAGGATGTGACAAAAATGTTATCCATCACCACAGAACTCATGCAATGTGAATGCAGATAAAATCATACTATTTTGCACCTTCTTTATTTTTATGTTTTCATTTTCCCTTTGTGTCTGTGTTTTCTTTTTTCACAGGACTAAGATGAAAATATGTTTTGCATGGTTGCACATGTGTAACATAAAATTGCTTAACATATGAGGTGCGAGAAGGTGAGTGAAGGATGGAGGGAGAAGAATTGTAACTCAATTTCTGAAGTAAATGTAAAAAATGCATTTACATGGAATTGGGGGAAGGGGATAAAATAAGATTTTTAAAGTAATAAATAAATATGAGAGGCATAAAAAAAATTAATGGGAAACAAAACAACCTTATCCCAAAGAATGAGTGGGTCAAATTACAAATCAAAGAAACAATAAATTATTTTATTAAAGAGAATGACAATGAAACAACATATCAAAATTTGTTGGATGCAGCCAAAGTAATACTTACAGAAAGAGTTATAACAGTAAACACCCATGTCAAAAAAGAAGGAAATAGTAGATCAATTAATTAAACATGCAATTAAAAAAAAGTCTTGAAATAGAACTTTAAAAATCCCCAATTGACCACTAAAAAAGAAACCCTGAAAATCAAAGAGAAACTAAAGAAATTGAAAGTTATAAAATTACATTAATAAAACCAGAAACTGCTTTTATGAAAAAAAAATAAAAAGGATAAACCATTGTTTAGCCTTATTTAAAATAAGAAAGAAGAAAACCAAATTACCAGTATCAAAAATGAGAAGAATGATTGCACCACCAAAGAAGATAGAATTAAAGAAATCCTTAGGAGTTATTTTGGGATATCTTGGGATTATAGCAGGGTAAATCAGAAAATTTCAGGCTGTCCAAATTTTCTACACAAAAGGACAGAACATCACTATGAAATGAACATAGGACAGCAATAATAAATAAAAAAACACAATAATAAATAGTGTTTAGATTAAAATTTAGGAGGGTGGGGGGAAAAGATGAGGGAGAAATTTTTAAAGTGATAGATAGAAGAATGAATAGGGAGGTAAGGGGAGAGGATGATGTAATATAGATAGGGTGAAAAGAGAGCCTGAGGAAAACAGTGAGAAAAAATTAGATGGAGAGAAATTCACAAAGAGTAATTAAAACTTTTAATGTAAATGGGATGTACTCAGGCATACAACAGAAACGGATAGCAGAATGGATTAAAAATGAGAATCCAACACTATGTTGTTTACAAGAAACACATTTAAGAATGAGAGATACACAGAGTTAAAACGCAGGACTGGAGTAGAATTTATTATTCTTCAGCTGATGTAAAAAAGGCAGGGTAGCAATCATGATCTCAGACAAAGTTAAGAAAAAAAATAGATTTAATTAAAAGAGATAAAGAGGTAAATTTATTTTAGTAGAAGGTACCATAGACAATGAAAAATATAAATACTGAACTTATACACCAAATACTATAGCATCTAAATTTTTTAAAGAAAAATTAAATGAATGATATAGGTGAAAATGAATCATAGCACTATAATAGATGGGGAGTTTAATCTTCCCCTCTTATAATCAGATAACTCTAACCAAAAAAGAAATAGAAAGAAGTCAAAGAAGTGGCTAGAATTTTAGAGAAATTAGATATAATAGGTAACTGAAAAGAATTGAATGTGCAAAAAAAGGAATGTACCTTTTTTCAGTGGTGTATGGTACCTTTGCAAAGACAGACCAAATATTTGGACATAAACATTATATTTGTTTATTTATTTATTTTTAGTTTTCAACATTCATTTCTTTTCTTTTTTTTTGGATGGGGGAAGGTAGGGCAATTGGGGTTAAATGAGTTGCCTAAGGTCACACAGTTACTTTTTGTGTTGTATCTGAGGTGGCATTTGAACTCAGCTCCTCCTGACTCCAGGGCCAGTGCACTATTCACTGTGACACCTAGCCACCCCACAACATTCATTTCTACAAGATTGTGAGTTACAAATTTTCTCCTTGTCTCTCCCCTACCCCCCCCACCCAAAGAGAGCAAACCCACTGAATGCCCCTTCCCCCGCTCTGTTTTCTCTTATAGCCTCCCCAGCCCCCCACTAACTTTCTAACAGGGCAAGATGGATTTCTATATCCCAATGCATGTATATCTTATTTCCCAGTTGTATGTAAAAAACATTTTTTTTTACCATTTCTTTTTAAAACTTTGATTTCTGATCAAGACGGTGAAGTAAAAGCAGGAATTTGCCTGAGCTCCCACTCCAACCACCTCCAATACCTGTAAATATGACTCTAAACAAATTTTAGATCTACAGAACCCACAAAGTGACAGAGAGAAATAAATCTTCCTCTGAAGGCAACCTGGCAGGCTGACAGTAAGGAGCTATCACACTGAGCTGGGGAGCTGAGAACCGTCACACTTGAGCTGCCCAGGCCCAGACCTGCATGGCCCCAACCAGTGGCATAGACTGGGTAGAGCAGACCTCAGGAGAGTGCGTTACTGGCAGCTGTGGTGGTTTCCAGGCTTCTCAATACATAAATGCCAAAGAAAAAATAAAGGTCAGTAGGGAACTCTGTTGGAACCAGGTGTTGTCTGTGTGCTATCTGACCCCTCCCCGTGGGGTGAGAGGTGGAGGAGGCTGGGTAGCTGCAGTTGCTACCATGTGACTGCCTCCAGAGCTCCTGGCCTGCAGATCATAGGGAGACCAAGTGACCATTTTAAATCACTCTTGCTTTGACCTACTTAGATCTGGGCTGCAGTCTTGGGTGGTGGCTTTGGGGTGAGGAATTCCAGTGTGCCAGAGTTTGTGGTGGCTGTAAAGAGGGCTCCCTCCTCATAATTCTAACAACAGTTCTGACAACTGCAAAAACCCCATCAATTTGGGACACAACTCTCTCCACTCTGGAAGCAGAGTTCTACCATGGCAAAAGAGCTAAAAAGTCTAGTAAGTGACTGGCAAGATGAGCAAACAGAGGAAGCACAATCCAACTATAGAATCCTTTATGGGGGACAAAGAGGATCAAAACACTGAACCAGAAAAAGTCAATAAATCAAAACTCCTGCATCAAAAGCTTCCAAGAAAAAAATGAACTTGCTGCAGGACATGGAAGGGCTCAAGAAGGATGTTGAAAATCAAGTAAGAGAAGTGGAGGAAAAACTGGAAAGAGAAATGAGAATAATGCAAGAAAATCATGAAGAGTGAATCAAAGGCCTAACTGAAGAAAACCGCACCTTAAATAAGAGACTACCTCAAATGGCAAAAGAGGTCCAAAGAGCCAATGAGAAGAAGAATGCCTTAAAAAGCCAAATTGGCCACATGGAAAAGCAATTTCAAAAATTCACCGAAGAATATAATTCCTTCAAAACTAGACTGAATCCAATGGAAGTTAATGACATTATGAAAAATCAAGATACTATAAAACAGATCCAAACAAATGAAAGAAAAGAAGGCAAAGTAAAATATCTCATTGGAAAAACCACTGACGTGGAAAATAGATCCAGGAGAGATAATTCAAAAATTATTGGATATCCTGAAAGCCACAATCAATAAAAGAGCCTAGACATCATCTTTCAAGAAATTCTCAAGGAAAATTGCCCTGATAATTCTAGAAACAGAAGGCAAAATAAAAATTGAAAGAATTCACTGATTGCCTCTTGAAAAAGGTTCCAAAAAGAAAACTCCTAGGAATATTATAGCCAAATTTCAGAGTTCCTAGGTTAAAGAGAAAGTATTATGAGCAGTCAGGAAGAAACAATTTGAGTATTGTGGAAACACAATTAGGATAACACAAGATCTCGCAGTATAATGCTTTAGGAGAAAATATGGTCATTCAATGACATAGAGGACTTTCAAACATTCTTGATGAAAAACCAGGACTGAACAGAAAATTTGACTTTCAAATGCAAGAAGCAAGAAAAGGTAAACCTGAAAAAGAAATCATAAGGAACTTCTTAAAATTGAGCTGTTTACATTCCTACATGGAAAAATGATAATTGTAACTTATGAGACTTTTTCTCAGTATGAGGATAGTTGAAGGGAATATATACATATATATATATATGCTTGTGTGTGTGCATATATACACATATATGTATGTATATATAGGAGGGTGTGTATATATATATATATATATATATGTGAGTGGGGGTAGGTGAGGAAGGAAGAAGGAAAAGAATCTGGAAATCAAAGTTTTAAAACAACTGTTAAAAGAAAATGTTTGTTTTCATGCATCTGGGCAATAAGACATACAGGTACTGGGGTAAAGAAATCTATCTTGCCCTACTAGAAAGTTAGAGGGGATGGGGAAAGATATGAGAGGGAACAGATTGTGGGAAGCGTTATTCAGTAGGCTCACTATCTTGGGGTGGGAGTAGGGGAAAGACAGGGAGAAAATTTGTAACTCAAAATCTTATAGAAATGAATGTTGAACCTAAAAATAAATAAATAAATTGGAAAAAAGAAAAAAAATGAGTTTCACAAAAGTATAATATAAATTGAAATAAATGACTGATTTCATCTAGGAAAAAAAATTGATTTCCAGATTCTTTCCCTTCTTACCTCCTCAGCCACCTGCAATTAGGAAGACAAGCAATTCAATATAGGTCCTACATGTGCAGTTATGCAAAATATTTCCATAGTAGTTATATTGGGAAAGACTAACTATATTTCCCTCCATCCTATCCCACCCCACCACTTATTCTATTTTCTACTTTGATCCTGTCCCTTTTCAAAAGTATTTGCTTCTAACTACCCTCTCCCCCAATCTGCCCTCCCTTCTATCATTCCCCTTCTTATCCCCTTCACCCTACTTTCCTGTATAATAAGATACCCAATTGAGTGTGTATGTTATTCCCTCCTTAAGTCAAATCCAATGAGTATTGTGGAAACACAATCACCATGTAAACTCCAACCTTGTCATTGGGTGGGAGAGGGGTAGAAGATACAGAAAACTTGGAATTCAAAAATTTAGGAAGTAAATGCTAAGAATATATTTAAAAAGGAATAAAAAGGGGAGAAAGAGAAGTAAGAATTGCAATCACTCTAATGACCAATGACTATTCTAGAACACTAATGAAGACATATGCTACATATATCCTAATAGAAATATTAAGACCTTCCTTTCCACTTTGATATTCCATTTTGTTCCAAGTACATGCATTTTTTAACATTCACCTTTTTAGATTTTGAGTTCTAAATTCTCTTCCTTCTTTCTTCTCCCCACTCATTGAGAAAACAAGCAATCCAATAGTTATACATGTGTTATCACACAAAATATATTTACATATTAGTCTTGTGTTGAAAGGAAACAGACAAAAACAATAAAAATAAAGAAAGTTGAAAGATGTATTTTTCACCCTGCATTGACTCCATCAGTTTTATCTCTGCATGTGGATAGTAGTTTTTTATCATAAATCATTTGATCTTTATCAAAAGTCCTTAGATCATTGTATTACTGAGTATATATGTCATTCACAGCTGATCACCAAACAAAATTGTCAGTCTTCAAAATAGCCCTTGAGAATTATCAGGGCATTCAAAGTTATAGATGACAGCTACTTAATGACAATATAAGAGATAGTCCCAGCACACAGAGGGACAGGGCTGGAGAAGGAAGAGAGTTCCAGAAAGGATTATAGCATTTCATCTGTTCCTCTGGACTTCTCAGTATAGAAGGCTACTGAACTTATGAGCAAAGGTCTCTTTGAACAAATTTCTTACCTCCTTCTATTAATAGAATCAGAAACATTAGTGGCCTGGCTGAGTAGAGAGAAGGGATAGAGAATAAGGATTCATATAGCACCTACTAGTTACCAGGTTCTGTCCTCACTACAAATATCTCACTTGATTCTCACACCAAACATGTGAGGTAGGTGCTGGAATTATCCACATTTTATAGTTGATCAAATGGAGGTAAACAGAGGAAGTTAAGGGAATTTGCCCAGAGTTACATAACTGATGTTTGAGGTTGAAATTATGTTTTCCTGATTTTGTTTCCTGAAGAGACAGGATGTTGGAAAAGACTTTGGACTTTCAGAAAATAATAATTAAACATCCCAAATACTCAGGATAAAATCATAATAACTCACTATGCTTCATAAATTGAGAAAAATCAGTTTCAATTTCTTTACTGGCACAAAGTAATATTGTGAATGTCGTTGTGGTGGTTGCTTTTATTCAGTCATTTTGTTCAGTCATTTGTCAAGCTCTTCATGACCCTGTGGACCATCCTACCCATGGGATTATTTTGGCAATTATATTGCAGTGGTTTGCCATTTGCTTCTCCAGCAGATTAAGGCAAACAGAGATTAGGTTACTTGCGCAGGGTAATATAACTAGTAAGTACCTAAGGAAAGGTTGAAATTCAAGTCTTCTTGACTCCAGGCCCAACACTCTATCCACTGAGCCCACCAATTGCCTCCTAATACTGTGAATACACATGTCTAAATGCTATAGCTACCCCCTTCTTGTTGTATACATTCTCTGCCAAACTACGTCAATGTAATTCTATTTAGCATCCCTATAACATTCCAAAGAAAAAGATCTGCCCTTGGACATTATTGTTCTATGTGTCCATCTAATCATATTAGAATGTAAGTTCCTTGGGATGAGAGAATGTTTCATTCTGTACCCTTAACCCAAGTATACTGTCCTACATGTTAATAAATGCATTTTTAATTCATTCATTTTTCCATTCATTTTTTCCTGTAGCTACAGATGTTTTATTTATTTATTTTCCATTTTTCAAATGCTTTATTATTTACATCATTCATTTCCTCCATATTTTGAGTTACAAATTTTCTCCCTGTTTTCCCCCTACCCACCGCCCCAAAATAGCAGTCCCACAGGATATTTCCTCCTCCAATCTGCTCTCTCCCATATTTTCTCCCATACCCCTTTCGACTTTTCCAGTAGGGCATGGTGGATCTCTATGCACCAGTGCCTGTATATCTTATTTGCCAAGTACATGTAAAATAGTATTAATAAAAGTGTGTGTGTGTGTGTGTGTGTGTGTGTATATTTATTTATTTATTTATTTATTTATTTAAACATTTGATTTTAAAACTTTGAATTCCAGATTTATTCCCTTCCTCCCTTGTCACCCACCCTTACTGGGAAGATAAACAGTCCAGTACAGGTTGCACATGTGTGGCTACTGCAAAACAATAACATAGTAGATATATTGTAAAAGACTGACTATATTTCCCTCCCTCCTATCCCACCTCCCACTTGTTCTATTCTCTACTTTGATCCTATCCCTTTTCAAAAGTGTATGCTTCCAACTTTCCTCCCCCCCCCAGCCTGCCCTCGCTTCTATCATACCCCCTCTGATCCCCTTCCCCCCTACTCTCCTGTAGGGGGAGATACCTTATTTAGTGTGTATCTCATTCCCTCCGCAAGCCAAATTCAATGAGAATAAGGTTGACCTATTCCTTTTTGCCTTCCTATTCTTCCCTTTCTATTAAATTGGTCCTGTGCCCTCTATCTATGTATACCTGTAAACATATATACACACATTCACATATGTGTTCATATGCCCATATACCCTCATATATAGACATGTATATATTTCTATTCCCTTCAACTATTTTCATACTGACAAAAGTTTCATCAGTTACAATTATTGTTTTTCCATGTAGGAATGTTAATAGTTCAACTTTTATAAGTTCCTTATGATTTCTTTTCCCTGTTTACCTTCTCATGCTTCTCTTGCTTCTTATATCTGAATGTCAGATTTTTTATTCAACTCTGGTTTTTTCAGCAAGAATGATTGAAAGTCCTCTATTTCACTGAATAACAATATTTCCCCTGAAACATGATACTAAGTTTTGCTGGGTACATGACTCTTGGTTTTAATCCCAGCTCCTTTGCCCTCCAGAATATCATATTTCAGGCCCTTCGATCCCTCAGTGTAGAAGCTGCCAGATCCTGAGTTGTCCTGATTGTGTTTCTGCAATATTCAAATTGTTTCTTCCTGGCTGCTTGTAATATTATCTCCTTTATCTGGGAATTCCAGAACCTGGCTATAATATTCCTAGGAGTTTTCTTTTGGGGATCTTTTTCAGGAGGTGATTGGTGGATTCTTTTGATCTCTATTTTGCCCTCTGGTTCTAAAACATCAGGGCAGTTTTCTTTGAGAACTTCCTGGAGAATGATTTCTAGGTTCTTACTTTGATCATGGCTTTCAGGTAGTCCATTAATTTTTAAATTATCTCTACTAGATCTATTTTCCAGGTCAGTGTTTTTTTTCCCCATGAGATATTTCAAATTGCCTTCTATTCTTTTATTTGTTTGGATCTGTTTAACAGCATCTTGATTTTTCATAAAGTCATTGGCTTCCATTTGCTCCAATCTAATTCTGAAGCAATGATTCTCCTCATTGAGCTTTTGAGATTCTTTTTCCATCTGACAAATTCGGCTTTTTAAGGCATTCTTCTCCTCATTGACTTTTTGAGCCTCTTTTGCCATTTGAGTTAGTCTATTTTTTAAGGTGTTATTTTCCTCAGTCAGGCTGTTGTCTCTCATTTCATAATTTTCTTGCATTGTTCTCATTTCTCTTCCCAATTTTTCTTCCACTTCTCTTATCTGCTTCTTATGGTCCTCTATGGCCTCTAATCAGCTCGTATTTTCCTTTGAAGCTTTTGGTGCAGAAATTGTGACTTTCACTGTCTTCCTCCTGTTCCATGCTTTGCTCCTTTTTGTCCCCAAAATAGGAGTCTAATGTTACAATCTTCTGTCTGCTTTGTTTCTTTTGCTTGGTCATGTTGCCCCTCAGTCACTTGACCCCTGGGCTTTTTGCCACAGTAGCACTCTGCCACCAGACAGGGGAGCTTTTGTTTAAAACACTGGGGTTTTCTCAGCTGCCAGAGGTACTAGTTGGGTGCCCTCTTGGAAGCCTCCACACAATCTTGTAAGCTGGACACACAACCCAGGACCTCCACCCTAGACCGCAATCTAGATCCAAGCAGGTTAAAGCAAGAGCAATTACCCCTCAGACTGGTTGCTTGGTCCCCCTACATTCTTCAGGCCAGGAGCTAAAGCTGCCATGTGGTACTGGCTGGCTGTGCCTGGTGTCTAAGCAGCTTCTTGCCCCAGAGGCAAAAGCCGATGGACTCCCACTTATTAGGTCCCAAAGTCCAGACTGCACTGACCTCTCACTTTGTCCTTCACATCTATGTGTTGATAATTATGGAAACAGCCACAGCTGCTACTGATCTGGATCCCTCTGGCTGGCAGCTGGTCAGACCCACCCTGGGGCTAAAACCTCTGGCTCACAGGGGCCTGTGCTCGGCTCCCAGAGAGCTGCACTGGCTGATTTCTGCCAGCCTGCCATGCTGTCCTCAGCAGGGGGTTAGCTTCTCTGTGTCATTTTGTGGGTTCTGCAGCTCCAAAGTTTGTTCAGAGTCCCCTTTTTACATTGATTAGGGAAGGTGGAAGCTGGAGCCTCTCGGGGGGTCCTGCTTCTTCTCCTCCATTCTTTTTTCCATTCTTTTCATGTATTAGATTATGTAAGCAGAAAGCTTTATATATTTTCTTTATCCAAGGTTTCTAATATTTCAAACTGTGCTAAGTCACTCTTCATCTTCCTTTCTTGGTGAATTCACTTTAAGTGGTTCTTGCCTGCCTTAAGGATGTGCTGAAATAGTGATGTAAAAGACATGGTTGCAATTTCCTTTTTTTTATCATGGAAATTTTATTTTATCAGGTAAAG
Organism: Petaurus breviceps papuanus; assembly: GCF_028583685.1. Taxonomy (NCBI): domain Eukaryota; kingdom Metazoa; phylum Chordata; class Mammalia; order Diprotodontia; family Petauridae; genus Petaurus; species Petaurus breviceps. The sequence continues at coordinate 1,843,077 of NW_027186325.1, forward strand.
ATGAAGATGTTCTTGTCTCTGTGTAATCTGTTTATTTATTTGGAAATTGAATATTCTCTAGAAAATTTCAGAGACCTCTAAGATATTCTGAAAACTATATGTTTCTTTGGCATCTTCAATTTAAATGATATGAAGCTAAGTTGTAATCAAATGCCTCCCTAGTTAACTTGTGTTTCAGTGAACTGAAAAGCTGCCACATATATAGCAGAGGTTCAAAAATGTTTTGTTCATTTATGTGACAAGGTAGAAAGAAAATCATCCATTAACATCAGGAGATCTGAGTTCTACTTAGGGGTCCAGACTGGGAGAAGATATTAAAAGGATCATGTGATAGTAATCCCAGAATAGAAATAAACCCTTTCCCTGTGTTATACCTATCTTTTCCAGGCTGTTTGTCAGCTCTCTAAGCTTTAGTACCCTTTGCACCAAAGTATTTTTTACTTGCTGTGTCAACCAGCTGTCAAGTAATTATTTAGAGATAAATATACATTTAAATTATCTCACAGGGATTTTTTAAAATACAATTTAGACTCCAAATCTAATTCTCAATTCAATCTACCTTTTCAAGCATGAGTGGTAGGTTTTGCAAAAGGGGTTTTCATTTCTACTTCTTGGCCAGTGTGGTTCTTGAGGAACAGCTTTATGACCTCAAAGTCAGTTCTGACTAGAAGTTAAGATCATAGATTCAGAGCCAGAAGGAACTTCAGACGTCATCTAGTCCAACACCCCCATTGTACAGATGAGGAAACTGATACCCAAAGAAAAGTTACCAAGCTCACTGAAGCTCACAGAATCATAGATCCAGAGCTAGAGGAAATTTAATGGGTCATCTAGTCCACATCCTTAGTTTTCTAGATGAAGAAACTAAAAATAAAAGACTTTAAATTACAGTCCAAACTTACAGAGAAAGTGACAGAGCTGTGGTTTAACCACAGGTCATTTGACTTCACATCTAGGACCAGTTCTATTTCACTGCCTCCCCAGTGTTGGATGCCTAAAAAAACAACCATGAAAAAACATCCTGAAAAAAACATGCTAAAAAAAAATATCACACCCAGGAAAATTCTAACTCATTTATATAATTGTAAAAAATATTTTATTTACAGTATTTTTGAGGTATATGGAGCAAGTATTATTTTCCCCATTCTTCAGGTAAAGAAATGAACATTAAGAATGGTCCAATAATTTCCTCAGACTTATAACTAAGAAATACAAAATTTAGCATTTAAATTCAGCTTTTCTGACTCAAAGTCTGGTGTTCTTGCCTTTGTACCACAAAGCCTTGGATGTTAGAATTATACACAAATGCACAAAAGTCAGTCCTGTGATGAAATCTTATTTGGTGTCTCCTAATTACCAAGTACAGTGCTTTGCCCACAGCAGGCACTTTAGAACTGCATTTTAAACTGAATATGTTGCCTAGCTGAGGAGCTGTGAGATCAAAACATGAGCTATTTGTTTCAACAAACCTAAAATGTAAAATTTGACAGTGCCCTGAACTTGTCTAAGTCATAAAAGTCACAATATTTACCACCATATACAGTGGAGTTGCATAAGATTATGGAATGAAAACCCATGTGTAAAGAAAGCCCATTAAAAATGGAAAAAATAAAATATTTCATTCCCTGAAATTTATGTCAGACTTCCTTTTCAGGATGTTCAGGATTTAACAAAGTTTGGCAGTGCTCAAGTCAAAAAGACTCATTTGCTTTATTATTTTATATAAATTAATAATATATGCATTAAGTAGCTCTTTTATGTAAATACAACATATGAGGTGATTAGTTCTATAGTAAACTATAGTACTTAAGTCTTCAGTACTTACAGTGATGTTAATCGATCCTATCTGGATACTAAGCCAATATTATAAAGGTTTTAAAGTATTCATCCTCATATTTATTTGCCTCCTAAACCTATAAACATCAGCATTCATAACTTCTGCTATAGATGAGATATCATTTCTCCCCCCCCCCTACAATTCTTGTGCTCACAGTCCTAAAATCTCATCAGTCATCTAACTCTTGTATGCAATAAACCTCAAGAGAAATTTGGTACAAGATCCTGAATGATTCATCATGCCATTTCTTGGAAAAGGACCCAAACATATAAGTCTTTCCTATGGATCATGATAATATACATTTTAAAAAGATTTTTCTATTAAAGAGTATAAGAAAATATTGAAGTATTCTCATTCTGCTAATCAGGATACATCATATCATTTCACTGTGGAATAACAAAAATTTGCTAAAATAACTATTTGCTTGAAAACTAGAGTCTCAATCAGATAAACCCTTAGGGTTCCTTTCATCTCTAAAATCTCTGATCCTATGGTTACCATGAGCTCTCACTAGTGGTTGAGGAAAATTGGACCTTGGAGACATTAACAATTGTGTGTGTGTGTGTGTGTGTGTGTGTGCATGTGCGTATGTGTATTTGAGGATAGATGCAATATATGTGAGAGCTGGTAGAGGTGTAACATATCCCCACCCCACCTTGTACATGGGCAATGATACAAGTAGTTTTAGATGCGCATAGAAATGCCAGACATGCAGCCAAAAAATAAGTTGTGGTCCAATGGGTAGAGAGGCTGGAGAATAGAGACAGAGGGTATTTATTTCCACAGAGATTCTCTGTATCTGGCTCCCTTTACTTACTTCATAGTGGTGTGACAGCAAATATAGAAAAGAGAGAGAGAGATAGACACACAAATCAATAAGTCCCTCAAGTAATTAATTTTAAGGACCTAATAACAGGATCATGGGGACAAAAAGGAGTACAAAACATTCTTGCCATGAAGAAGTTTTTGTCTATTCAGGAAGATAACACCTGAAAACAGTCACTACAGGTTTTTAAGTCTTGTACACAGAGTTGCACAATGTCTGACAGACAGTAGGGATTCATTTAATATCTGTTAAATTGAAATGATTTGAAAACAATTGGAACAGCTGAGAAAAGAGTGAGGGAGATAAGTGAATATTCAGGTGGTTACTGGAGACTTCCTGGGGAGGGTAGAACTTGAGCTTCCTCCTGAAGGATAAACATGGGTAAGGTTAGTAGGGAAGTGAAAAAAAATATTATTGTTTGTTTTAATGTATAGCCATCTAATCCAATGCATCCCTTAAAAAGATTCCCCATTATAGCATGTCTGCCAAATATTTATCCAGTCTTTGCTTTGAAAAATCACTGAATGGGAACACACCACTTCCAGAAGAAGCCCATTATCCTTTCAGGTAGTATGCCCATCCATTATGATTTGACTAGGTTTGCCATTTCACTCACTTCCCAAAGTTCAAACTTTCCTGATTGCCCAATAGATTCTAACATGAGACCTCTTACATTTTTACAATAAAATGTTGGGCTGTTTCTTATCACAAGAAGGACCTGAAGAAAGTAGCATTTTAGGTAGACTATTTTGACATCCACATGGAGGATAAATTGAATTGTTCCTTTGCAGACTTCTAGAAAACACTTTTTTGTAAATAGTATTTTTTTCCAATTACATGTAAAGATAGTTTTCAACATTCATTTTTTATAAGATTTTGAGTTCCCAAGAAAGCAAACAATCTGATATGGATTGTACATATAAATCATTTTAAACATATTTCCACATTAGTCATGTTGTGAAAGAAGAATCAGAACAAAAGAGGAAAACCATGAAAAAGGAAAAAAAGTGAAAATAGTGTTCTTTGATTTGCATTCAGATTCCACATTCCCTGGAAGTCTATCATAGTTGATCATTGTTCAGTGTTGTTATTACTGTGTACAATGCTCTCCTGGATCTGCTCACTTCACTCAGCATCAGTTCATGTAAGTCTCTCCAGGTTTTTCTGAAGTCCTCCTGCTCATTTCTTATAGCACAATAGTATTCCATTGCATTCATATACTAAAACTTGTTCAGCCATTCCCTAAATGATGAACATTCTCTCAATTTCTAATTCTTTGCCACCACAAAAAAAGAGCTGCTATATATATATATTTACATATGGGTCCTTTTTCATTTTTTATGATCTCTTTGGGATACAGACCTAGTAATGGTATTGCTAGATCAAAGGGTATACATAGTTTGGTTGTTTCGGGGAGAGTTCCACATTGCTCTCCAGAATTATTAGATCAGTTCACAACTTTACCAACAGAGTACTGGAGTGCCAATTATCCCACATCTTCTCCAACATTTATTATTTTCCTTTTCTATCATATTAACAAATCTGATATGTGTGAGGTTGTACCTCAAAGTTATTTTAATTTGTATTTCCATAATTAATAGTGACCTAGAACATTTTATATGCCCATAGATAGTTTTAATTTCTTCATCTGAAAACTGTCTGCTCCCATCCTTTGATCCTTTATCAACTGGGGAACTTCATTTGGGTTTAAAGTCACCCTGTCTTATCCTTTTCTCTTATCACAAGTAGAATTACTATACTATTGTTCCATTTGCTGTCATTGTAAGCAAAATGAAGTTCTTTAGTGACTAGAAGGAAAAGACCTTTTTTACTTAGTACCTTTTGTGGGGCAGGTGGGAATGAAGGGTACTGAATTTGTGCCCCTGAATGAATGAGAACCAATTGGTGGAATATGAGCACTACTAATAAAGTAGGAAATAGCAAATGGAATATAAATAGCAGGTTCATTTTTTGAGAGAATGGAGAATTTTATTTTGAATCTTAAGAACAGAGATGAATTTTTGTGAGCTATATGACATACTGTAGAAAATAATCAATTGAGACAATGGCTAATCAGAATTCAGAGACTGTCATTCTAATAGAGATACATGGTAAGAAAATTAAAGCTGTCTTTTTCCTACCAAATGGTAGTCCAACTAAATGATTAATATTCACCCAAGCAATCTGGAAAAAACCTATTGGAATAAAATTCTACTTACTAAATTCCAATGGCTTATTATATCAAAACATTCATTATTTTGCTTTTACAAGAACAGTTCACATTTATATAACATAGATCTGTAATATTCTGCCTGTGCTTTCTTTATAACAATCCTATGACAAAGGGAGTTCAGGTATTATCTTTATATTACAGATAAGGAAAATGAGGATTAGAGAGGACAACTTGTCCAACGTCATTAAGTGTTGCATCCAGGAATCAAATCAATGTCTTCAGATTCTAGGATCCGAATTCTATTACTATATGGTCATTTGTGTTTGTGTGTGTGTGTGTGTGTGTGTGTGTGTGTGAGAGAGAGAGAGAGAGAGAGAGAGAGAGAGAGAGAGAGAGAGAGAGAGA
>NW_027186325.1:1848327-1939187 GCF_028583685.1 Petaurus breviceps papuanus
AGAGAGAGAGAGAGAGAGAGAGAGAGAGAGAGAGAGAGAGAGAGAGATGTATCTGTGAGTTACATAAGATTTCAGGTAAATAGCTCTAATAGTTTATCTTCTGTGTTAGCCAAAGCCTAATTATATTTCTCTGTTCTCATTTTTAACAATGCTCTGCTTTAGAAAATATGCCATCTGAACATCTGTGACATGCAGCTCCATCAGTGCCCTAATCACCTAATCACAGGCACAGCACTGAACACCACAGACCTTTGTCACATTGATTCAGGATCAGTACAAGTTACTTGCTGTTAGTGTCATAATGAGATTTTAGGATAAGCCAGTCAAGTTCAAAAGTTTGGGCCTTTTTTTAAATGCAGGAGGTCATTGTTATTACTGTGCTGGATGAAGGTAGTAGTTAAATGATTAAAATCTTGCTATACTCCGGCCAAAATATCTGAGAAAATAAGAAGCTTTCTTTTTTAATTCCTGAGTTCTATTGACACTGCAGTCAATGCCATTTTTTTTTCCTCTAATGTTCCCACCATGTAACTTCATACCTTAACTGTACTGGAACAGTCTGGAGCAATTTCAGTAAAGTCCTTTTCTGAAACCTTAAATGTATTATCTGAATGTTTCATTATTGATATTGTTATTATTTTGTATGAAGTATGTGTGAATGTTATTTTTAATCAAAAGAGATCTATAACTTGTTTATGTTTTGCATCCATCAATATCTAAAAGCAGATCATGGAGAAAAGGGGAAAAGGAGAATAGAAATGAATGGAAGCAATTTTTTTTTTAAAACGGCAAGGCTCACCTATAAACCCTATTTTAAAAGACCTAATATGTCTTTCTTATATGTATTCTTTTTGCCTGTTCAGATCAAACACTTCTCCATGCTTAATTATTAACACCTAATGATCAACCCAGTAGTAATGATAGTTGATCTCAATTTAACTGGGTTAGCCCTCAGACCAATGACATATAGTCCATCACTGGACCTTCACTCAAAACCTATATACATTGGAAGGATTTGTCAGAGATTGTGCTCTGTGGGATAGAGTCTTCAATTACTCAGGATCAGATCCAAATGAAAAAGATGCATCCAATTAGGACCTTACTGGAAAATCTACAACTCTGTACTCATAAAGTGACTTAATCGTGCCATTTTGATTGATTTGAGTTATGCATTGTCAAAACTAGATGGTGATTATTTTGCTATACACAAATTTAAACTAATTAGGCAAATTTGATATATTGAGGAAAGCACTGGGACTGGCCTCAGAGGACATTACCTTAGAACCTGGTTCCCACTATCTGAGTTACCTTGAATGAATCAAATATCTTCTCTGGACTCTTTCTACATTTGTAAAATAGGGGGAATGAACCAAACAATCATTTAGAATCACAGAATCATAACTCTAGAGCTAGTTATCTCTATTCAGCCCTAGTCTCTCTATGGAGACTCAATCTCCACATTACCAAGTCCTTAACTAAACATTTAAAATTTGCTATCTCATAAGCATCTCAGACTCAACATGCCCTGCTCAAGTTAATGTCATCAAAAGCCATCACTCTTCCAAACTTACTTATTTCAATCAAAAACACCAAGGTTCACAGCCACTTATAAGTCTTAACACAATATCCAATTAATTGAGTCTTGTTGCCTCCACAACATATCATTCATCATATGATTCGTGGTGAAAAGATATAAAAAGACAGTTTTTAAAGAAAGAAATTCAAGCTATAAGCTGCCATGTAAAATGTTCCAAATTACTAATTATCAGAGAAATGCAAATTAAAGTAAATATTATGTTCCACCTCATACCTAGTAGATTGGCATTGCTGGCAAAAAGTAAAATAAAATTACAAATACTTGGAGGAGCTGTAGGAAAACAGGCAAATTCATGCATTTTGTAGAGATATGAACTGATATAGTCATACTGGATAGCAATATGGAACTGTGCCCCAAATCAGTAAACTGGAAATGCCATTTTGCCCAGAGGAATCACTAATAGACATTTGACAAATATATCAGATAAAGAGAGAAAATAATACATATTACAAAAATACTTAAGAAAATGACACCTTGAAAATTAGAATTGGACAAGGTGAAGCCAGTGAAGTTATAAGAGATCAAGAAATAATTAAATAAATATGAAGAATAAAAAAAGGAGAGAAAGTGAAACATGAAAAAAATGACTCATTTGGGGAACAGATCAAGAAGAGAAAACATAAGAATAATTGAACTACCTGAAAACTATGATAAAAAAAAGAATCTTGATATAATAATAGAAGAGACAATTCGAAAAAACTTGTCCTGAAGCATTAGAATAAGGGGGAAAGTAGAAATAGAAAAAACCTATTGAATATCACTTTAAAGAAATCTTATGAGGAAAACTCATAGGAAAATTATAGTCAAATTCCAAAAACCCCAGCTAAAGGACAAATTAAAAAAGCAACAAGAAAATATCAATTTAAATATGATGATGTCCCAATTATAATCACACAAGACCTAGCAGCAGAGACACTAAAGAACCACAGGTTCTATATTGAAGAGTAAAAGAACTGGGAATCAGGCTAAAAATATCATAGTCGACAAAGTTAAGCATAATCCTGAATGGGAAAAATAATTAGACATTTGATCAACTGTCAGACTTTCAAGACTTTGTTGAAAAACAAACACTCGAACTTAATAGAAGATTTGACATACAACAGCTAAGAGAAAAATAAGGTACAAACCAAAGACTAATTACAAGGGATCCATAAGGACAGGCCATTTACTTTTTATATTATAAAATGTATATATGTCTAAGATTGTCATTATTAATTGGGTATTTCATAAGAAAATTGGGGTAGACCTGAGTACGATATAACCTTAAAAAGTAAAACCATTTAGGAACAGCTAAAAAGAGTAAATAATTTATGCAAATGAGATGCAAGAGGAAGAATTGCTAAAGAAGAATTAGATGGGGGAAGAGGGCTGGTAGCTCTAATAACATGCTTTCATCAGGAATGGGTTTAATAGGGTACATATATATTCAGAAGAGTAAAAAAGTATTCCCAATTCAGAAGAAATAAATCAGTAAATGGATAGGGAGTTGGGAGAGGACAAGGGAAGGATCTCTAGAAGGGAGGGTGAGGGAACAGCTTACAGGGAGGTATAGAAGGGTGCTTAGATCAATGTGATTGGAAGTATAAGGGAGGGATCCCTGGAGGGGAGGATGAGGATGATAGGGGGCTACAGAAGGGCATTTAGATTTATGGGAATAGGGGGTAGGGGAGGTATCCTTGGAAGGGGTAGGCTAATAGGAAAGCAAGGTAGCAAGTAGAAGTAAAGTAGAGGAGTAAGGAGGGATAGCAAACAAGAGATATGCACAAATATAAAGAGAAAGATCAGGAGTAGAATTTGTTAGGGATTATATATATATATATATATGTGTGTGTGTGTGTATCTATATTTATAGAATAATATATCCACACTTAATTGTGGGTGGGGGTATAAGGGAGAAAGTGTGAAAAAAGAACAAAGTAAGAAGTGCACAGCAGAGAACAAAAGAAAACTTAAAAGGAAGCAAAGAAAAGGACAGCTCTCAACATAACATGTAGTATTTATCTAACAGGTTTTCTTGAAATGAAAATGTATGTTATGTATTTTGAATCTTCTATTATGTTCTGGTTTGGACAGAATATGTTTTTTTTTCCTATTCTTACTTTGAATTTAAGTTCCGGTATTTAAATTTATGATTTTTTTCTTAAAATGAATTCTGAAATGGCACAACGACCAAAAGGACAGGGTAAAACAATTTTCCATTCCAAGACAACCTAGAAAATTGGCAGGAAAGGTCTGTCGTACTGGGGTGAGAGTGGAATACAGTCCAGTACATGTCAAAAGAGCACAGGACAAACACAGCAGGCTTTGGGCATGAATGGCAGTGGGAAATGAATCTAGAATGGAAGGTTTGGAAGCTCTCAGTCCACAGATGGTAAGGGGATAAACAATTGGTCAGAAGGAGATTACAGGGAACACTTTGCTGGCACTGGGTATAGGACTGTCTTGCATCACCCACAAACACTTCTGGGCTAAAGTCCCAGGGCAAAGAGGAGGAATATTAGCACACTAGAGTCTAAGGCCAGGGATATAGGGGACCTGGTCACAATTCCAGGGCAGAAAAATGTACTTGTTGTTACTCACAGACCAGAACGCAGGCCATGAGAGCAGTGACCACAGTTCTCTTTATATCATACCTTCCTTGGATGAACTGAAAACCTACAGACCTCCAGAACTATCTCTGAGAAAAGCAGCAGGAAAATCTGAAGCATGGGAGAGTGCCCCCTCTAGCTAGGAGCAGAGCCTATCTTTATAAGTTAAAAGTCAAGAAAAAGACCAGGAGCCTAGATGGCAGAGCAAGCAGTAAATTGCCATAACTCTCCCATATTCACCTTCAAACAAAAATAAAATAGCTCCCACAAACAAATTCTAAAACAGCAGAACTAGCAAAAAGATGGGGCAAAACAATCTTTTAGTCCAAGAAAACTGGAAGATAGGCAGGAAAAGTCTTTCTCATTCAGGTAAAAGGAAAGAACAATCCAGGTCAGGAAGTATCCCTCCAGCAAGCCAACAGAAAACACCAGCTCATCAAACCAGTAAAATAGATCCTGAGGCTCAGTGCAGTGGAGTAGGCAAATGCCAAGAGAATGACCCTCCACATGCCTCAGCATAGCTGGGAGATAGACAGACTCCAGCTCTGAGAACTTCCATGGGCTTAAGTATAGTTCTTGGCAAACAGATAGACACCAATCTTATAAGTACCTAAGAAAAGGCAGCCACCAGTGCTGGGCCCCGATATGTGCTTCAACTTAGCCATATGCAAACAGACAGCCTTCAGCAGCTGGGTCTCACCATGTGCTTCAGTGCATCCTTGAGAAAATGGAGAAGCACCCCACCAGCCTCAGCACATGCCAGACACCAGCAGTAGGATCTCAGCTCAGAACCAGGTAAGTTGTCAGACTTAGCAGCTGCAAAATACAAAAGGATTGGAAGTATTTGGACATGATATTTCAGAAGACAAAGGATCTAGGACAACAACCAAAAATCAATTACCTGGCAAAATTAAGTGTAATACATCAAGAGGGAAAGAAGGTCATTCAATGAAATAGCATTTCAAGCTTTCATATGGAGAAGACCAGAATTAAACCAAAACTTTGATCTCTAATATCAAGACCAAAGAGAAAAATAAACAGGTAAAGGGAGAAAAGGAAATATAAGGGGTTACATGGGAAGATAATACTTATAATTCTTTAAAAATTGTACTACAATGGTACAGTTAGAAGGAATATATATTAACAGAGGGTGGGGGTATAAGGTGAATTTGAGGGAATGACATGAAAAAATAAGGGATAAGAAAGAGGAGTAACCGGGTGCAGAAGAAAGGAAGAGGGGGAACGAGATAATTTATTTCACATGAAAAGGTATGAAAGACCTGTTACAGTGGAAGGAAAGATGGGAGGGAGGGTGAGGAATGTTATTTGAATCTTGATCTCATCATTATTGGTTCAGAGAATGAATCATATACGCAATCAATTGAAAATAGAAATCTATCTTACCTAACAAGGAAGTAGAAAGGGAGGAGATTAAATAAAAGGGGGAGTGGACTGGCAGAAGTAAGGGCAGATTGGGGAAGGTGGTCAAGAGAAATAAAACAATGATGAGAAGGGAAAGGGTGAAAGGAGGAGAGAATATAAGATGGAGGGAAATACATAGTTAATAATCACAACTGTGAATGTGAATGGGATAAACTCTCCCAAAAAATGGAAGCAGATAGCAGAGTGGATCAAAAACAAGAATCCTGCAATATGTTGTTTACAAGAAATACACTTGAAGCAGAAAGACACACACAGGGTAAATGTAATGGTCTGGAGCAAAATCTATTGTGCTTCAGCTAAAGTTAAAAAAAAAAAGCAGGTATAGAAATTCTGATATCAGACAAAGTAAAAGCAAATATAGATTTAATTAAGAGATTAGTAAAGAAACTGCATCTTGCTAAAAGGTACCATAAACAATGAAGTAATATCAGTGCTACACACACACACACACACACACACACACACACACACGTGGTGAAGTATCCAAATTCTTAAAGAGAAGTGAGGTAGAGGGAAAAAAAAGGTGAGAGCAAAACTATTCTTATGGGGGAACTCAACTGTTCCCTCTTGGTTCTAGATAAATCCAACCAAAAAATAAACAAGAAAGAAACTGAGGATGTAAGCAGAATATTAGAAAACTCAGAAATGACAGATCTTTGGAGAAAACTGAATAGAAACAGAAAGAAATATACTTTTTTTTTCTCAGAAGCACATGGCACCTACCAAAGATTAACCATGTATTAAGGGTCAAAAACCTCAAAATCAAATGTAGAAAGACAGAAATATTAAATGTATACTTTTCAGATAATAATGTAACAAAAATTGCATTCAACAAAGGGCAATGGTAATAGATTGAAAATTAATTGGAAAAAAGAATAATCTAATCCTAAAGGATAAGTGGGTCAAACAAATGATATGAACAATCAATATTTTCATTAAAGAGAATGACAACATGAGACAATATGCCAAAGTTAATGGGATGCAGTATAAGCAGTGCTTATGGGAAAATTTATTTCTCTGAATTCTTACATCAACAAAATAGAAAAAAGAACACATCAATGAATTGGGCATGCAATTAAAAAAATACTAGAAAAAGAACAAATTTAAAATCCCCATTTGAGCACCAAAATGTAAATCTTGAAAATCAAAAATGAGATGAATAAGAGTGAAAGAAAAAAAAAAGAACTGAGCTAATATAGCAACTAGTTTTATGGACGGGGGGAGGGTAACAATAAGATAAATAAGGTACTGGTTAATTTTATTTCAAAAAAAAAGAAAGAAGAAAACCAAATATCCATGATCAAATATGAAAAGAATGAAATCACTACTGATGAAGAAGAAATTAAAATATTCATTAGGAATATTTTACCCAATGATATGCCAATAAATCTTACAATCTGAGTGAAATAAATGAATTTTTATGAAAATATAAATTACTCAAATTAACACATCAGAAACTAGAATGCCTAAATAATCCCATCTTAGAAAAAGAAATTTAACAATCTATTATTGAACTCCCTAAGGAAAACATCCCCAGGGCCAGATGGGGCTCACAAGTGAATTCTACCTAACATTTAAAGAATAATTAATAACAAATACTAGATAAACTTTTTGGAAAAATAGTCAAAGAAGGAATCTTACCAAACACCCCTCATAGCACAAACATGGTGCTGATACCTAAACCAGGAAGAGCTAAAAAAGACAAAGAAAATGATAGACCAATTTCTCTAGTGAATATCAATGCAAAAAATTTGGACAAAATACTAGAAAGGTGATTACAGTAATATATCACAAGTATTATATAGTATGATGAGTGGGATTAATACCAGAAATGCAGAGTTAGCACAATATTAGGAAAATTATTAAAATAATTGATCAGATCCATAAAAAAACAAGAGAAATCATATTATCTCAATAGATGCTGAAAAAAAAAACTTTTGACAAAATACAGCACCCATTTCATTACACTAGAAAGCAAAGAAATAAAGATAATATTCCTTAAGATGATAAGTAGCATCTATCCAAACAATTAGCAAACATTATCTATAATGGGGATACACTAGAAACCTCCCCAATAAGATCACATGTGAAAGAAGGATGCCAATAACACTAGAAATGTTAGCTATAGCAATGAGAAGAAAAATAAATAAAAGGAGCTATAATAGGCAACAAAAAAACAAACTTATTGCTCTTGGCAGATGACATCATGGTATACTTAGTAAACACTATAGAATTGACTAAAAACCTATATGGAATAATTAACAACTTTAGCAAAGTTGTAGGACAGAATATTAAGCCCACAGAAATCATCAGCAATTTTTCATATGACAAAGCCCAATAGCAAGAGACAGAAAAAGAAATTCCAAGTAAAATAACTGTAAACAATATAAAATACTTGGTTTTATACCTACCAAGACAAAACTAGGAATTATATGAACACAAGTATAAAGCACTTTTCATATAAATAAAGCCAGATCTAAACATTTGGGGAAAAAATCAGTTGCCCATGGATAGACTTAGTTAATATAATACAAAAGACAAATATGCCTAAACTAATTTGCTTATTCAGTGCGATACCAATTAAACTACCAAAAATATTTGATTGAGCTAGGAAAAATAACAATAAATTTCATCTGGAAGAGCAAAAGATGAAGAATATAAAAATATACAAAGAAAGATTAGCAATATCAGATCTAAAACTGTATTATAAAGCAGTAATCATCAAAACTAAGTAATTAAGTGGTAGATCAGTGGAATAGACTAGGTCCACAAGACACAGTAGTCAATAACTATAGTAATTTAGAGTTTAATAAACCCAAAGACTCCAGACTTTAGGATAATAATTCCCTATTTGAAAAAAAAACTGCTGGAAAAACTGGAAAACAATAGGACACAAAGTAGGTATAGACCAACATCTCGTACCATACACTAAGATAAGGTCAAAATGGGTGAATGATTTAGATATAAAAGGTGGTATCATAAGCAAATTAGAAGAGTAGGCAGTAGTCTACCTGAGAGATCTATGGGGAAGGGAAGAAGACATGACTAAACAAGAGAGATAACATTATGAAATATAAAATAGATAAATATGATTATATTAAAATTTAAAAAAAACTTGTGTACAAACAGAACCAATGAAACCAGAAAACTAGAAAACAATCTTTACAGCATGTGTCTTTGATAAAGCCATCATTTCTCAAATATATAGAAAACTTCATCAAATTGATCATACAAGCTGTTCCCCAAGTGGTAAATGGTCAAAGAATATGAACAGGCAGTTTTCAAATGAGGAAATCAAAGTAATCTATAAGTACATGAAGAATTGCTCTAAATCACATTTGATAAGAGAAATGCAAATTAAAATAACTGAGGTACCACCTCACATCTATCAGACTGGATAATATTACAGAAAAGGAAAATTATAAATATTGGAGAAGATGTTAGAAAATTAAAACACTAATGTCCTATGGGTAGAGTTGTGAACTGCTCCAATTATTCTGGAGAACAATTTGAAACTATGCTCAAAGGGCAACCAAACTGTCCATGCCTTTTTATTGAGCAATGCCATTAGTAGGTCTATATCCCAAAGGGATCATAAAAAAAGGAACAAGGGCCTACATGTGCAAACATACTTAAAATATCCCTTTTTTGTAGTAGCAATTGAGGGGATATCCATCAACTGGAGAACAGTTGAATAAGCTTTGGCATATAAATGTAATGGAATATTATTATGTAATAAGAAATAATGAACAGGCAAATTTCAGAAAAAAACCTGAAAATACTTATATGAACTGATGAAAAGAGAAATGCGCAGAACCAAGAAAACATTGTACACAGTATCAGCAACATTGTGTCTTGATCATCTATGAATGACTGAGCTCTTCTCAACAACACAATGATCTAAGAAAAGTAGAAAGGACTCACAGAGGAAAATATTATCCAGATCCAGATAATAACTAATGGACTTTCAATGGATACTGAAGCATATTCTTTCACTTACTTTAGTCTTATTCATTTTTCCCTTTTTATCTGTTTCTTTCAGAACTGTGACTAATATGGAAATGTGTTTTACATGATAGCACATATATAACCTATAACAAAATGGCTGCCATTTTTGTGAGAGGGGAGGTGAGAAAGGGAGGGAGAAAACTTTGGAACTCAAAATCCTGTAAAAAAAATGAATCCTAAAAATTTCTTGACATTTAAGTGGGATAAAATAAAATACTATTAAAAATAAATGAATGAATGAAAAGTCAAGAAATAGGCTGGAAAATAACTAAACAACTGACCTTAGAACATTTTTGTGCTAACAAGAAAGATCAAAACACCAACCCATAAGAAGACAAAAAAGTCAGAACAGCTATATCCAAAAACTCAAAGAAAAAAGTAAATTGGTCTCAACCCCCAAAAGAATTCTTGAAAGAGCTCAAAAAGAATTTTACGATGAAATAAAAGACATAGAGGGAAAAAATGCAAAAGGAAATTACACTGATGCAAGAAAAATCATGGGAAAAGAGTCAACAGCTTGGTAAAAGAGACACAAAAAAAATACTGAAGAAAATAATACCCTAAAAAACAAAACTTGTCAAATGGTGAAAGTGTTACAAAAATCCACTACAGAAATTAACTCCTTAAAAAGCAGAATTGGTGAGTAGAAGCCAGGATGGCGGAGTAAAAACAGGAACTAACCCAAGCTGTCCCATAAATTCTTCCAGGTACCTTTAAGGGGTGAGTCTGAGTGGATTTTGGAGTGACAGACTCCAGAAAGAGATAGAGAATGGCAGATTTACAGCCCAAGTCAACCTGGGGGGTTGATAGAAAGGATCTGTTGCACCAGGTGAAAGAGGAACACAGAGGACATGGGCTATACCAGCCATAAAAGAGCTGGAGCAGACACCAGTTGACTGAATCACCAGTTTCAGCGGTGATTCCCAGACCTCTCAGTGTAGGATGGGGGGTCTGTAGGAACTGGGTAAGAGAGAGGTGCAGTCCTGCATGGGGCCTGTGGGGGCAGCAACAGCTACTCCTGGAGCTATCAGCCCACAGACTAAATGTTTGAAAGTCACCTATTTAATTTTCTGGGAGCCAAGATAGTGGAGCAAACTGTAAGTTCTCTCACCTCTCTCCCCCTTGTTGAATTTGAAAAGCCCAGAGAATATTGCCCCAAGAAAAATCCCTGGAAGAGTGGAGCCGGCAGAAAGGGGACAACAGTCTTTAACACATCAGACTAGGGGGATTAGTGGAAGGGTTCCCTCTTGCTGTAGCTGAAGGGAACAAGTGCAGGATGGGAAGTGTCAAAGCAAGTGAGCAACAATCCCCACATCAGCCAGCCAGTGGGAGATGCTGAGCCTCAGGGTGATGGAGCTGTCAACACCAGGACCCCAACTGTGCCTTTGCACAGCCAGGGGATTCAGCAGACAGCAGTGTCTGAACCTACCTATGCTCTAGCACAACCCTAGGGGAGGAGGAGACCTCCAGCAGCCAGACCATGCCTGCCCCACACCTCATACCTCAGGCTTCAGTATAACCCCAGGGAAATGCAGAGAGACTGCATCAGGCCTCAGAAAATACCAGCCAACTCCAGCTCAACACCAGGTAAGCTACAACATTATATAACTTCCATGTGCCAGAACAAGAGGCCACATCACATAAAGTCAATAACCAGACCACTGGCCCCCAGCACAAGAAGTGGGACACACAGCAACCTGTGCCCCAGGAGCAGAGATTCACTTTAAAAGCCAGGAAAAGGTGATCACAGTGGGCAAAAAGCAAATTAGAAAAGCAAGAATCATGGGTTTTTACTATGGGGACAGGGAAGATCAAAATATGAATTGAAAAGAGGACACCATGTACACTATACCCACATCTATAACTTCAAAAGGGAATAAATATCAAGTGGTCTTAAGCCCAAAAAGCATTCTTGGAAAAGATCAAGAAGGATTTTAAAAGTCAAATTAGATAAGAAGAAGAAAAAATGAATAATTCTTTTAAAAATAGAATTGACAAAATGGGAAAAAAATATCACTGAAGAGAACAATTCCTTAAAAAGTACAATTGGCTAAATGGCTAAGGAGGTACAAAACTGAACTGGAGAAAATAACTGACAAAAAAGTGAAATTAGACAAATGGCTAACTGAAGAAAACTATTCATTAAAAATTAGAATTTGGCAAGGAGAAGCTAATGAATCTATGAGGCATCAAGAATGAGTCAAACAAAATATAATGATTTAAAAAAATTGAAGAAAACATAAAATATTTCATTGTAAAAATAACTGACCTGGAAAACAGCTCCAGGAGAGATAATCTAAGAATTATTGGTCTATCAAAAATTCATGATGAAAAAAAAGAGCTCGAGCAGTATCTTCCATGAAATCATCAGGGAAAACTGCCCCAAGATCTAGAAACAGAGGGTAAAATACTCATCAAAGAAACCAGGGGCAGCTAGGTGGCACAATGAATAGAGCACTGGCCCTGGAGTCAGGAGGACCGGAATTCAAATCTGTCCTCAGACACTTAACACATGCACAAATATACCAGCCATGTGACCTTGGGCAAGGCAGTTAACCCCAATTGCCCTACCTTCCCCCCTCCAAAAAAGCAAAAAAAAAAAAAATCCACAGATCACCTGCTGAAAAAGAACCCAAATTGAATACGCTAGGGAATACCATAGCCAAATTTCAGAATTATCAGCTCAAGAAGAAAATATTGCAAGTAGCCAGAAATAAACAAGTCAAATATTGTATAAGTACAATCAGAATCACACAGGATGTTGCAGTTTCTACATCAGAGCATTTGGAATATGATATTTTGAAAAGCAAAGGATCTTGGACTACAACCAAGGATCAACTACCCAGCAAAACTGAGCATAATCTTTCAGGCAAGGAGATGGACACTCAATGAAATAAGGGACTTCCAGACCAACCTGATAAAAAGGCCAGAGGTTAATGGAAAATTTAACCTTCCAATATAAGATTCAATAGAGGCATAAAAATGTAAACAGGAGGCAAGAGGGGAAGAAAAGAAAATGTTATTCAATAAGGGAAAGCTGTTTATATCTCTACACGGGGGGGTAATTATTAATCTTTAGAATTGTATCTTTATTATGACATTTAAAAGGGATATACGCAGATAGAGTGGGTATAAATTAACTGATGTCATAAAAAGCCTAAGTAAGGGGTGAAAAGGCATTATAATGAGAGAGGAGGAAAAGAGTCAGAAAATGGTAAATTACATCACATGAAGAGGCAGAAAAACATATTATAGCAGGGGGAAGTATAGTAGAGGGAGATGAGCATTGTTTGAAATTTTCTCTCATATAACATACTCAGTTAAGTATAGAAATCTAACTTGCCCTAAAAGCAGTAGAGAGAGAAAGGGGAAAATAAAGGGAGGGAGGCTGATAGAAGGGAAGGAAGATTGAGGAAGGCTCTGGTGAAAAGCAAAATTCTTTTGATGAGGGAAATGGAGAAGGGAGAAATAAAAGCACAAATGGGGGGATAGGATAAAGAGAAAGACACAGATAGTAATCATAGCTTTGAATGTGAACAAGATGAACTCTCCCATAAAACAGAAGTGGATAGCAAAATGGATTAAAAATTGTAATTCTACAATATGTTGTTTGCAAGAAACACCTTTGAAACAGGGGGCCATACACAGTAAAGGTAAAAGGCTGGAGAAGAATATGTCATGCTTCAGTTGAAGTAAAAATAGCAGTGGTAGCAATCCTAATCTCAGACAAAGCAAAAGCAAAAATATATCTAATCAAAAGAGATAAGGAAGGAAACTATATCCTGCTAAAGGGCACCATAGAAGACGAAGTACCATTATTACTAAACACGTATGCACCAAGAGGTATAGCATCCAGATGCTTAGAAGAGAAGTTAAGGAAGTTGCAGGATAAAAACAGACAGCAAAACCATACTAGTAGAGGACCTGTAATGTAATGCCAAGCAAAGGCAACTTCCCAACATTCACAATACCAGCATAAGTGCTCTCCATTTTATTCAGTGATAAATTAAGAACAGAGAAGATCAAAATATGACATCATTTAAAATACAGCATTTACTAAGTGTGATTCAATAATCTCCAAGTAGTACCTGATTTAATCAAGTACTACCCCAGGCAAGGACATTACATTCATTTAATCAATTACAAAGTCCCTGTTCTAAATACTACTCCACCCCTGGGATGTACTTTCATTTAGTCCATCACAAAGCCCCTCTTCTAAAATGGAGATCATAAGTAAAGTACATTCATTTGTTCAATTGTAGAACACAAAAAGGTCAAAAGTTCCCCACCCCTGGATCACAATTGAATCTACCCCAGAGTTACAACAAGTTTAAGCACAGCACTTAATACCCAAATGGAGGTCTTTTCTTCATCTTGACAGGAGGCAAGTTCTCAGCAATCTTTGTTCCTGGGGAGACAAAGCTTAGCAAGGCCACAAGATACATTGCCAGTCTCTTCATTAATTCATTCTCTGTCTGCACAACAGTCCTAGGACCCCTGAAAACATTAGCAAAACCCTCTCTCAGGATTTCTGTAAACATACAAGAAAATCCTTCTTCAGGCCTTCTGAACCAAGAGCAAGGCTCCAAAACTTCTGCAACAACAGCACTGTCCTTCATCAGTGGACAGTATTCACTCTCTGTCTGAAGAACAGTCTGAGTAGCTCTGAAACAACAGCAAGGTTCCAGGACTTCTGCAACAACAGCACTGTCCTTCACCAGTGGACTGTATTCACTCTCTGTCTGCAGAACAGTCTCAGTAGCTCTGAACCAACAGCAAGGTTCCAGGCCTTCTGCAACAACATCACTGTCCTTCACCAGTGGACCATATTCACTCTCTGTCTGCAGAACAGTCTCAGTAGCTCTGAACCAACAGCAAGGTTGTAGGACTTCTGCAGCAACAGGACTGTCCTTCACCAGTGCACAAATCTGGCAAAACAACATCAAAACAGAAAGACAAAGTACCAGCATAACATCCATGTCTCCTCTGTCCTTGGCAGCTCTGGGTGGCAGCTCTCAAAAGTCGTGGGCAATTCAAAGTGGCCCTCAGCAATCCTCTCCACAATGCTGCTTCCAAAAAATTCTTCTGCCTCTCTCTTGTGTCTCTCCAAATTTATATTACCAGCTCCTCCCAGTCCAGCCCTCTCTTTTCACGTCAACAAGTTCATCCCACAAGTGGGATAAACAAGCTCGGGGTTTTGATACCAAAAACCAAGCCAATACAGGGGGATCTTTATATTCCATTACTATTATAGGACTTCAACCTCCCCCTCTCTGAACTTGAATCTAACCTCAAAATAAACAATAAATAAATTAAGAAGGTGAATAGAATTTTAGTAAAGTTAGATGTGGTAGACCTCTGGAGAAAATTGAATCAGGATAGAAATGATTTTTTTTTCTCAGAAGCATGTGGCATAAAATTTGACCAGGTACTATGGCATAAAAACTTCATGATCCAATTCAGAATGGCAGAATTATTAAATGCATCCTTTTCATATCATGATGAAATAAAAAATTATATGTTATAAGTGGTCATGGAAAGATAGACTAAAATTTATTGGAAACTAAATAATCTAATCATAAAGAATTATAGGAACAAATAACAAATCATAGAAACAATCAGTAACTTAATTCAAGAGAATGACAATAATGAGACAACATACCACAACTTATGGGATGCAACAAAAGAGGTTCTTAGGGGAAGTTTTATATTTCTGAATGCTTACGTGAATAAAATAAAGAAAAACAATATCAATTAATTGGGCATGGAACTGAAAAAGCTAGAAAAAGAACAAATTGAAAATCCCTAATTAAATACCAAATTAGAAATAATGAAAACCAAAGGAGAGATTAATAAAAGTGAAATCAAGAAAACTATTGAACTAATAAATAAAACTAAGACCTGGTTTATGAAAAAAAAACAATAAAACTGATAAACCATTGGTTAATTTGATTTTTAAAATGAGGAAAACCAAATTACCAGTATCAAAAATTAAAAGGGTGAATTCACCATCAATAAAGAGGAAATTAAAACAATAATTAGTAATTATTTGCCCAATATGTGCCTATAAAGTGGACAATCTTAGTGAAATGAATGCATATTTACAAAAAAATAATTTGCCCAAATTAACAGAAAAGGAAGTAAAATAGTTAAATAACACCAGCTCAGAAAAAGAAACTGAACAAGTCATCATTGAACTCCCTAGGAAAAAATCTCCAGGGCCTGATGGATATACTAGCAAATTATATAAAACATTTAAAGAACAATATATACACTATTTTGGAAAATTGATGAAGTTCTGCCAAATTCTTTATATGATAAAATATTGTACTAATACCTAAAGTGGGAAGACCCAAAACAGAGAAAGAAATTAATAGACCTATTTCCCTAATGCATATAGTTTCAAAATTTTTAAATAAATTACTAGCAAAAAGAGTACAGCAGCTTATCTCAAGAATAATACACTTTGAATAAGTAGAATTTATACCTGAAATGCCAGACTGATTCAATATTAGGAAAACTATCAACCTAATTGATCACATCAACAACAAACATAACAGAAACTATATGATTATCTCAATAGATGCCAAAAAAAACTCTTGACAAAATACAACAATCATTCTTATTAAAAACACTAGAGAGCACAGGAATTAATGGACTCTCTTAAAATGATAGGTAGAATATACCTAAATTCTTCAGCAAGTATTATATGCAATGGGGATAAACTAGATGCATTTCCAGTAAGATCAGGGGTGAAACAAGGAGGTCTATTATCACCACTGTTGTACAATATGGTACTAGAAATGTTAGATTTAGCAAATAAGAGAAGAAAAAGCAATTGAAGGAATTAGAATAGGCAAAGAAGAAATTGTTATCACTATTTGCAGACAATATGATGATATACTAGAGAATCTTGAAAAATCAAGTAAAAAACTACTTGAAATAATAAACAATTTTAGCAAAGTTGCATGATATAAAATAAACCCCCATAAATCATTAGCATTTCCATATATTACTAACAAAGCCCTCCAGTAAGAGACAGAAAAAAGAAATTCCATTTAAAGTTACCATAGATATAATAAAATACTTGGGAGTCTACCTACCAGAACAAACCAAAAAACTATATGAACAGAATTAGAAAATACTTTTCACACAAATAAAGTCATATCTAAATAATTGGAAAAACATCAGTTGCTTGTTGGTAGGCTGAGCCAATATAATAAAAATGACAATTCTACTCAAATTAATTTACTTATTCAGTACCATACCAAATTACCAAAAAAAAAATTATTTTATAAACCTATGATATAAACTAATAACAAAATTCATCTGGAAGTACAAAATATTCAAAATGTCAAGGGAATTAATGAAAAGAAATTCTAGGGAAGGAAACCTAGCCATACTAGATCTTAAATTGTATTACAAAGCAGCAATCATCAAAACTACTTGCTACTGGCTAAGAAATAAAGGACTAGATCAGTGGAATAGGTAAGGTACACAAGACACAGTAGTCAATTATGACAGCAATCTACTGTCTGATAAACCAAAAAGACCCCAGTTCCTGTGATAAGAACTCACTATTTGACAAAAACTGCCAAGAATACTGGGAAAAACTGGGCACAGACCTATGTCTGACACCATATACCAAAATAAAGTTCAAATGGGTACACAATCTTGTTACAAATGATGATACTATAAACAAATCAGGGGAGCAAGGGATAGTTTATCTGTCAGATTTATGGAGAATGGAGGAATTCATGACCAAACAAGAGGCAGAGAACACTGTGAAATGTAAAGAGGATAATTTTGATTACATTAAATTGAAAATTTTTTGCACAAAGTCAATGCAAACAAGAATAGGAGGGAAGCAGAAAACTGGGAAATAAATTTTATTACTAGTATCTTAGATAAAGGCTTCATTTCTAAAATATATAGAGAATAGAGTCAAATTTATAAGAATATGTCATTCCCCAATTGATAAATGTCAAAAGATATGAACAGGCAGTTTTTAGAGGAAGAAATTAAAGCTATTAATAGTCATATGAAAGATGTTCTAAATCACTATTGATTTGAGAGATGCAAATCAAAACAACTCTGAGGTGCTACACCACACTTATCACATTGGCTAACATGACAAAACAGGAAAATGATAAATGTTGTAGAGGATGTGGCAAAGTTGGAACATGGATTCATTGTTGGTGGAGCTGTGAGCTGATCCAAACATTCTAGAGAGTAATTTGAAACTATGCCCAAAGGGTTATAAAATGCCCATGCCCTTTGACCCAGCCATACCACTTCTAGTGCTGTATCCCAAAGAAATTATGAAACTGAGAAAAGGACACACATGTAAAAAAAAATATTAAAAGCAGCTCTTGTTGTAGTGGCCAAAAACTGGAAATCAAGGGGATGCCCATCAATTGGGGAATGAATGAACAACTTGTGGTATATGAATATAATGGAATGCCATTATGCTATATGAAATGATGAAAAGGCAGACTTCAGAAAAACCTGAAAATACTTATATGAACTGATGCTGAGTGAAGTGAGCAGAATCAGGGTAACATTGTTCACAGGAACAATCACGGTATGTGATGACTGATTTTGAAAGACAGCCTTTTTCAGCAATGCAAGGACCTAAAATAATTATAAAGGACTCATGGTGATAAATGCCATACACATCCAGAAAAAGAACTAAAGAGTCAGAATGCAGAGTGAAGCACACTATGGTCTTTTTTGTTGTTGTTGTTGTTTTGTTTTTTTCTTTCTTATGGTCCCTCCCATTAAAAATATGTTTAATAGGAATGTAGGAGTAGAGCCATATCATACTGCATGTTGTCTTCAGGAAGAAGGAGAGAGGGAGGGGGAGGAAATTTAAAACTTATGGAAGTGAATTTTGAAAACTAATAATAAATAAATTAATATTATTTAAATAAGGAAGAATTGGCAGATGGAAAAATGATATACATAAAATCATTGAAAAGAGCTCCTTAAAAACAAAATTGACTAAATGGAAAAGAAGATACAGAAACTCACTGGAAAAAAATTGCTTAAACATTAGAATTCAGCAAGTGGAAACTAATGACACCTTGTGACATCAACAAATAATCAAATAAAATTTAAAAAATGAAAAATAAAATGTGAAGTATCTCATTGGAAAAAAAAACCCACTAGGAAATAGATTGAGGAGAGAGAATTTTAAAAAGTTTGGCTACCTGAAAGCCAAGATTAAAAAAAAAATCTAGATATCATTTTTCAAGAAATCATAACTGCCCTGATATTTTAATAACAGAGGGTAAAATGGAAATTGAAAAAGTATAAAAATTCAGCAATTAATTCTTTTTTTCATTTTTTTCATGTTTCAAATGCTTTATTAACTTCTGATTTACATCATTCATTTCCAACAGATTTTGAGTTACAAATTTTCTCCCCATTTTCCCCTACCCAGTGCCCCAAAATAGCAGACCCACAGTATATCCCCTCCTCCAATCTGCTCTCTCCTGTATCTTCTCCCATACCCCCTTTGATTTTTCCAGTATGGCATGGTGGATATCTATACCCCAGTGCCTGTATATGCTATTTCCCAATTATATGTAAAATAGTATTAATAATAGTATATATATATATTTATTTTTTAAAAACATTTTATTTTGAAACTTTAAATTCCAGATTCATTCCCTTCCCCCCTTATCACCCACTCTTACTGGGAAAATAAGCAGTTAAGTATAGGTTGTACATGTGTAGCTAATGCAAAACATTAACATAGTAGATGTAATGTAAAAGACTGACTATTTCCCTCCCTCCTATCCCACCTCCCACTTGTTCTATTCTCTACTTTGATCCCATCCCTTTTCAAAAGTGGGTGCTTCCAACTTCCCTCCTCCCCAACCTGCCCTCCCTTCCATCATCCCCCCTCTCATCACCTTCCCCCATACTCAACTGTAGGGTGAGATACCCTTTTTAGTGTGTATGTGTAACGTAATGCCAAGGAAAAACAACTTCCCAAGGTTCAAAATACCAGCATAGGTGCTCTCCATTTTATTCAGTGACAAATTAAGAACAGAAAAGATCAAAATATGATATCATTTAAAATACAGCATTTACTAAGTGTCATTCAATAATCTCCAAGTACTACCCCACCCCAGGACCTTACATTCATTCAATCAATTACAAAGTCCCTCTTCTAAATACTACTCCACCCCTAGGCTGTACCTTCATTTAGTCCATCACAAAGCCCCTCTTCTCAAATGGAGATTAGTTTCCAATCATAAGTAAAGTACATTCATTTGTTCAATTGTAGAACACAAAAGGGTCAAAAGTTCCCCACCCCTGGATCACAATTGAATCTACCCCAGAGTTACAACAAGTTTAAGCACAGCACTTAATACCCAAATGGAGGTCTTTTCTTCATCTTGACAGGAGGCAAGTTCTCAGTAATCTTTGTTCCTGGGGAGACAAAGCTTAGCAAGGCCACAAGATACATTGCCAGTCTCTTCATTAATTCATTCTCTGTCTGCACAACAGTCCCAGGACCCCTGAAAATATTAGCAAAACCCTCTCCCAGGATTTCTGTAAACATACAACAAGAAAATCCTTCTTCAGGGCTTCTGAACCAACAGAGAGGTTTGCAGACCCCTGCAACAACAGCATTGTCCTTCACCAATGGATGGTATTCACTCTGTCTGCAGAAGAGTCTCAGGAGCTCTTAAACAACAGCCAGGTTCCAGGACTTCTTCAACAACAGGACTGTCTTTCACCAGTGGACAAATCTGGCAAAACAACATCAAAACAGACAAAGTACCAGCAAAACAGCCATGTCTCCTTAGTCCTTGGCAGCTCCGGGTGCAGTTCTCAAAAGTCCAGGGCAATTCAAAGTGGCCCTCAGCAATCCTCTCAGTCTCTCTCTGCCTCCATGAGGGTGCTGCTTCCAAAAAATTTCTTCTGCCTCTCTCTTGTGTCTCTCCAAATCTAAGTCACCAGCTCCTCCCAGTTTGGCACACTCTTTTCACCTCAACAAGTCCATCCCACAAGTGGGATTAACAAGCTCTGGGTTTTAACACAATCAAACCAAAAACCAAGCCAATATAGGGGAATCTCTAAATGCCATTACTATTACAGTATGTCATTCCCTGCCCAAGACAAATTCAATGAGAATAAGGTTGACCCATTCCCTTTTGCCTTCCTATTCTTCCCTTCTATTGTAACCATTTTCCCTTGCCTCTTCTATATGAGATAGTTTACCCCATTCAGTCTCTCCCCATCTCCTCTCATTATATTCCTCTCTCACCTCTTTATTCGAGTTTTTATGTATCATGCCTTCCTAATAAATTCATCCTGTGCCCTCTATCTATATATACCTTCATACTTATAAACACATTCACATATGTATTCATACACCCATATACCCTCCGATATACACATATATATATATATATATATATATATGTATATGTATGTATATGTATATTCCCTTCAACTATTTTCATACTGATAAAAGTTTCATATGTTACAATGATCATTTTTCCATGTAGGAATGTTAATAGTTCAACTTTGATAAGTTCCTTATGATTTCTTTTCCCCGTTTACCTTCTCATGCTTCTCTTGCTTCTTATATCTGAATGTCAAATTTTCGATTCAACTCTGGTTTTTTCATCAAGAATGCTTGAAAGTCCTCTATTCCACTGAATGACCATATTTTCTCCTGAAACATGATACTCAGTTTTCCTGGGTAGGTGATTCTTGGTTTTAATCCCAGCTCCTTTGACCTCCAGAGTATCTTATTCCAAGCCCTTCTATTCCACAGTGTAGAAGGTGCCAGATCCTGAGTTATCCTGATTGTGTTTCTGCAATATTCAAATTGTTTCTTCCTGGTTGCTTATAATATTCTCTCCTTGATCTGGGAATTCTAGAACCTGGCTATAATATTCCTAGGAGTTTTCTTTTGGGGATCTTTTTCAGGAGGTGATTGGTGGATTCTTTCAAAATCTATTTTGCCCTCTGGTTCTAAAACATCAGGGAAATTTTCCTTGAGAATTTCTTGGAGGATGATTTCTAGGTTCTTTCTTTCATTGTGGCTTTCAGGTAGTACAATAATTTTTAAATTATCTCTCCTGGATCTATTTTCCAGGTCAATTTTTTTTTTTCCAATGAGATACTACATATTGCCTTCTATTCTTTCATTTTTTTTGGATCTGTTTAACAGCATCTTGATTTGTCATAAAGTCATTAGCTTCCATTTGCTCCAATCTAATTCTGAAGGAAAGATTCTCCTCAGTGACCTTTAGAGATTCTTTTTCCTTCTGGCAAATTCAGCTTTTTTTTAAGCAATTGGGGTTAAGTAACTTGCTCAATGTTACACGGCCAGTTATTTCTGGGTGTGGTGCTAAGTATCACAGCCCAGATTCGATCCCAGGTCATCCCAACTCTGTGGCCAGTGCTCTTACTCACTGATCCACCTGGCCACACCTACAAATTCAGCTTTTTAAGGCATTCTTCTCCTCATTGCCTTTTTGAGACTCTTTTACCATTTGAGTTAGTCTGTTTTTTAAAGGTATTATTTTCCTCAGTCAGGCTGTTGACTCTCATTTCATAATTTTCTTGCATAGTTTTCATTTCTCTTCCCAATTTTTCCTCCACTTCTCTTATCTGCTTCTTAAGGTCTTCTATGGCCTGTAACCAGCTTGTATTTTCCTTTGAAGCTTTTAGTGCAGGAATTCTGACTTCACTGCCTTCCTCCTATTCCATGCTTTGCTCCTTTTTGTCCCCCAAATAGGAGTCTATAATTGGATTCTTCTGTTTGCTTTGCTTCCTTTGCCTGGTCATGTTGTTACTCAGTTACTTGAGTTTTTGCCACAGTAGGACTCTGCTACCAGACAGAGGAGCTTCATTCCAAATGTTGGGGTTTTCTCAGCTGCCGGAGGTATTAGTTGGGTGCCCTCTCTGAAGCCTCCACGCGCTCTGGCAAGTTGGTCACACACCCCAGGAACTCCACCCTAGACCACAATCTAGATCCAAGCAGGTTAAAGCAAGAGCAATTACCCCTCCAACTGGGCCTGGGCTCGGCTCCAAGAGCACTGCACTGGCCAATTCCTGCTGGCCTGCTGGGCTGTCCTCAGCGGGAGGTTAGCTTTTCTGTGCCATTTTGTGGGTTCTGTAGCTCCAAAGTTTGTTCAGAAACCCCTTTTACATGAATTGGAGGTGGTGAGAGCCAGAGCCGCAGGGAGGTCCTGTTTTTACTCCACCATCTTGACTCTGTACGACCCCCCCCAATTAATTCTTGAAAGGAATTCCAAAATGGAAAACCCCAGGAATATTACAGACAAATTCCAGGGCTTCCAGATCAAGGTGAAAATATTGTCAGCTACTAGAAAGAAATAATTTAAATAATATGGAGCTACAGTTAGGATAGAACAAGAGTTAGCAGCTTCTAAATTATCAGAGCTCTTTGACTATGATATTCTGGAAGACAAAGGAACTAGGATTAGAACAGAGATTAACCTACACTGAAAAACTGAGTATAATCCATTAAGGGGGAAAACTCAGAAAAAAAAGTACTACCTTGTATGTGAAATGTTATTTCTTGATATCCACAACTATCATTCCCCACCCCCTAGCCCTTCCCCAACACAAAATACTTTGTTTTGCTTTGTATCTATTTTGTATATAATTCTTTGTGTGGTTACATGTTTTCTCCCCAAATAACTTGAAAGCTCTTTGAGAACAGATCACAGAATCATAGTTCTTAGAGGAGGAAGGGACTTCATGAGCCATTTTGTCAAGCCCCCTTAAATTAAAGATGAACAAAGTGAGGCCCATGAAGGTTAAGTGACTTACCCAAGGTCATAGAGGTAGAAACTGTTTCTTTTCTTTCTTTCTTTCCTTTTTCTTTGGCTCCTCAGTGTCTAAAGTAGAGTCTGGCATATAGTAAGTGCTTAAGAAACACCTGTTGATTAATTTGATGTGAACTTAAAAGTTTTGCACTCATTTGCAAATGAGAGAACTGAAACCCAAAGAGACCATGTGTATTGATTCAAATGCAGGTCTTATGACACCAAGTTCACCACCCTTTCCACTGGACCAAGCTTCCTAAGAAGATCTCTTAT
This sequence comes from Petaurus breviceps papuanus, assembly GCF_028583685.1. Taxonomy (NCBI): domain Eukaryota; kingdom Metazoa; phylum Chordata; class Mammalia; order Diprotodontia; family Petauridae; genus Petaurus; species Petaurus breviceps. Next base: position 1,872,063 of record NW_027186325.1, read on the forward strand.
TACTCTAAATCCAATGATCTAGAATATTGGTTCTCAAATTTTTGGTCTCAGGACCCTTTACTCATAAAAATTATTGAGGATTCCCAAGAGATTTTGTGTATATGGCATATATTTGGTGGTGGTGGTTGTAATGGTAGTGAAGGTAATGTTTAACAACTGATTCTCCAGACTGTGATACACTTTTAACTTGAATCTGCATTATTAGCATATTCTCTATCTCTTTCTTAAATTTAGCCAATCAGGATAATGAATCAAACCCTGACTTGTAACCTTTGCTAGTTTCCAAGGTATAAATGTTCACAATGATAATTCAATGGTTAGTTTTGGGGTCAGCAGGATCTGGTTCTTGCCTACCACTAGACAACTATAGATATTTGCCATATGAGAAAGTGAAACTGATGAAAATTTCAAAACATTTGTTTATTAACTTAAAGTAACAAACCCATAAAATATTAATATACATCCCATACTTTTATAAAGCATAACTTTTCTAAAACAAAAATGTTAGCATGAATAGCAGATTTGTTTTGCATATTTTTATAACTCTAACATCTGACTTTATAGAAGACTACTAAATTCACATATCTACTCTACCATTAAATCTACTGTAATACACTGCTTTGGTTGGAAAACCCAACCCCATGCAGATATGTAGTTGAAATAAAAAGGGCCTCCTTTGGAGAAATATTCATCTAGAATAAAGAACCATTAATTCAAACAACAAAGAAATCAATCAAGACAAGTTGCCTAACTGAATTGGCTGTTTTATTCAACTAGGCAATTCATATATACTGTGAGTCAACCCAATGTGTGGTGTGTGTGTGTGTGTGTGTGTGTGTGTGTGTGTGTGTGTATAGACACTGGCTTAGGCAAGATTTCACTCATACAGAATTTTTTGATTCAGAAAATCATTTGGAATGAAATAAAAACTTATATAAGGAAAATCTGTATGGACATGATCATGTCCCAGAAAAAAAGAACATTTTGTAGGCTGCTTAGGAGGAAGGAAAAGAAGAAAGTGAAACACTAATGATGGAATCATTGCAGTGAAATCAGTCTTGATATTTTATAAATAGAAAGTATGAAGAATATTCAAATAGCTATAAGAATTTAGGTATCGTGGAGAAATTTTCAATTAAACATATGGAATAAATAGTAATTAGACAGATAATAGTAGCTAACTTTGAAATAGGATTCTAGGGCTTCCAAAGCACTTTATATTTGTCTTTCTCATCTAATCTACCTTGCAACAGTAAGGCAGATACTATTAGTATCCCCATTTCACAGGTGAGTAAACTGATATTAGGGAAGCTTAGGTGACTTGCCCAGGGTCAGAAGCTAGTGAGTGTCTGAGGAAAGATTTGAACTCAGGTCTTCATGATTCTAAGTCTCTCTCTTGATCTATTAGATGAGGCTGCCTCCACAGGACCAAACTTGTGAAAATTCTTTCCATTTTAAAATTTGAGTTAATTCTTATTTGAACAATATTTCCTAGAAACTATTAATCTCTATGCTTGATGATGGAAAAGACCGTGCCTTCCACAAAGTTTGCTTTTCTCTAATACCTATCACATGCATTTGGATCCAGTAAGTACCTAACTTTTTTTTTAAAGTATATGAATTTCAAAGAGGATGGTTTCTTTCAGCATTTCAAACAATACTGGCATTTTGTATTCACACTTTGCCATTTACAGAAAAAAAATCTGTACCTTTCACTTATCTATAAGACCTAAGTGATTATACAACCATTATCAGTCTCTCCCATAATTACAAGTAAGTAGTAACCTTATGACTTTTTTTAAAATTTTCCTTTTCATGGTTGTTATAGGTCATCAAAGTTCTGAGCCTTTATTATAGTGGACAAGGCTTATAGTTTGCCTTTGCATTTCCATGAATGAAAAATGTGTGTGTGTGTGTGTGTGTGTGTGTGTGCAGACACTGTCTTTGGCATGAATTTATTCATACAGAGCTTTGATTCAGAAAATCATTTTAGAGGAAATGAAAATTTGCATGAGGAAAGCCTGAATGGACATGAACATGTGAAACTTTAATCCTCCTCCCCTTGTGTTCTTTATGTATTTTCATGAGGCTCCTTGTCTCTAGTTCTTCACATTTTTTTTTTGTCATTGGACATCCAATTTCATAGTTGTAGGGAGCTTCTGGTGAAAAACCCTCTACCAAAGCCAGATAACACCTTCTCTGCAACTTGGAATCTCAGAGAGTTTCTTGGAGGTTAAATGACAGGCTAAGTCATTTCCCCAAGCCTTGCAGTTACATAGGTCTTCTGAAATCCAAAGCTATTATCTCTAAAGAGTATCCCATACTGTTTCATTTATTTTACCCCATGTTGTTCAAATATATTTCTAATTTAGGAGAATTATATGAGTAGAACAAGGAGACCAATCATTTTCTTTTTTTAAATTATTTTTTAGTTTACATCATTCCTTTCCACAAGATTTTGTTGCAAATTTTCTCCCCGTTTTTCCCCTACCCACCATCCCAAAACAGTGATCCCACTGAATATCTGCTCCCCCAATCTGTTCTCTCCCATATCTTCCACCATCCACCCTCCGACTTCCAGTAGGGCATAGTGGATCTCTATGCCCCAGTGCCTGTATATCTTATTTCCTAGTTACATGTAAAATAATAATAATTATATATATATATACACACATTTTAAAATGTGATATTAAAACTTTGAATTCCAGATTCTTTCCCTTCCTCCCTCATCACCCACTCTTACTGGGAATATAAGCAATTCAATATAGGTTGTACATGTGTAGCTATGCAAAACATTTCCATAGTGGATATATTTTGAAAGACTGAAAATATTTCCCTCCAAACTATCCCACCCCCCACTAGTACTATTCTCTTCTTTGATCCTGTCACTTTTTAAAAGTGAGTGCTTCCAACTTCCCTCCCCCCCCCAGCCTGCCCTCCCTTCTATTATCCCCCCTCTTGTCCCTTCCTTCCCCCCCTACTCTCCTGTAGGGTGAGATACCCTATTTAGTGAATACATCATTCCTTCCCTAAGCCCAAGTCAATGAGAATAAGGTTGACTCATTCCTTTTACCTTCCAATTCTTCCCCCTCCATTGTAACAGTTTTCCATTACCTCTTCTATATATGATAATTTACCCTATTCTATCTCTCCCCATCTCCTCTCATTATATTCCTCTTCATCTCTTAATTTCACCATTTAAGTATCATCCCTTCCTATTCAATTGGTGCCCTCTGTCTTTGTACATCTGTACACATATATACACACACTCACATATGTATTCATACACCCATATAACCTCCTATATAGACATATATATGTATGTATACACACATATATGTACACACACATTTCTATTCAGGGCAATTTTCCTTGAGCATGTCTTGAAGGATAATTTCTAGGTTCTTTTTTTGATCATGACTTTCAGGTAGTACAATAATTTTTAAATTATCTCTCCTGGATCTATTTTCCAGGCCAGTGGTATGTGCAATGAGATATTTCACATTGCCTTCTATTTTTTCATTTGTTTGGATCTGTTTAATAGCATATTGATTTCTCATAAAGTCATTAGCTTTCATTTGTTCCAACCTAATTCTGAAGGAATCATTCTTTTCAGTGACCTTTTAAGATTCTTTTTTTCCATCTGTCAAATTAGGCTTTTTAAGGCATTCTTCTCCTCATTGCCTTTTTTGAGCCTCTTTTGCCATTTGAGTTAGTCTATTTTTTAAGATGTTATTTTCTTTAGTCAGGTTGTTGACTCATTTCATAATTTTCTTGAAGCATTCTCATTTCTCCTCCCAATTTTTCCTCCACTACTCTTATTTGGTTTTCAAAATCTTTCTTAAGTTCCTCTATGGCCTATAAGCAGCTTATTCTTTTGATGGAAGCTTTTGGTGCAGGAGTTCTGACTTCACTGTCTTCCTCCTGTTCTATGCCCCGATCCTTTTTGTTCCCAGAAAATGAATCCAAAGTCAGACCACTATTCTTGCCTTGCTTCCCTTCCTTGCTCATGTTGCCTCTCAATTACTTGATTTTCGAGCTTTTTGCCACAGTAAAACCCTGCTACCACAGGGGGGAAGCTTTGTCCCAATTGCTGGGGTTTTCTCAGCTCCTGGAGCTATTAGTTGGCTGCCCTCTCTGAAGCGTCTACAGACTCTGGCACACTGGTCATGCACCCCAAGACCTCAATCCCAAACAGTGATCCAGATCCATGCAGTTTAAAGCAAGAGTGATTACCCCTCACACTGGAGGCTTGGTCCCCCTACAATCTGCAGTGGCAGTGGTTGGACATCCACCATGTTCAGCCACTTCTCGCTCCCAGGTCCCAAAGTCCACACTGTACTGATCTCTCACTTTGTCCTTAGCATCTATGGGTTGATAGTTCTGGAAACCACCACATCTGCTGATGATCTGAAGTCCCTCCAGCTTGTGGTTGGTAGTGGCCACCCTGAGGCTAAAACCTTGAGCTCAGGTGGGGCTGGGCTTGGCTCCCAGAGAGCTTTGCTGGTGCTTTCCTGCTGGCCTGCTGGACTGACCTCAGTGGGAGGTTAGCTTCTCTGTGTCATTTTGTGAGTTCTGGAGCTCCAAAGTTTATTTAGTCATTTTACATGAATTGGAGGAGGTGGGAGCAGGGGCTCTGGGAAGTCTTTTTTGTATTCTGCCATCTAGACTCCACCCCCCCCCCATCAGTCATTTTCTAAGGGATTACTACAGTATCTTTAACCACTGGATGCATTGATATCATAGCACCCAATGAAAACTATAAAACACATTATGTTCCCTTTCATTAAAATGCTTACAGTGACAACTATGGAAATGAGAGCACACTTAGAAGCATAAGATGAAAGTAAAATAAGATGAAAGGTTTTTCTGGGAAGTTTCTTTTCATAGGCCTTAAAGTCATGGCTCTGAGGAGTGACTTTGGTTGCTAGCTAGAGAACCATAATGGTTCAAATGTAATAAAAGGAATATCTCTTCCTCAGTGGGCATATCTGATTTCAATTAGTGTTATCAATGACTGATGTTTACTTTTTTAAAAGAAGGTATTTCAATAAAATCTGCCAGCAGATTTTACTTTTGTCTTCAAGTTTCCTTACTACCCCAGAATAAACTGGTTTTCCATTGCTATCCAGTACTTGGCACCTGGATATATTTAAAGAGCTGAAGAATTTGACTCATTTATTGAAAAGAAAAGTGATCTCCCAGCTGGGATCATTACTTGTTGAAAGTATTTGGACTTTTATTTGGTGGAATGTAAAGTAATGGCATAAGCTAAATGAAAAATGGCATAGGTACAGAGACTGTCAAATAAAGCTCCTGAAGAAGAGTAAAATACATACTGAATTCTAAGGGAGTTGTTTGTAGCAGGGGTATTTTATCCCAAACCATCTACTGTGATTATGTAAGTCAGAAAAGTTCTAAAGTAAAGAGTTCAATGCACTTATCTACTGACAAGTTCCTTTTTATTCTTTTAATGATTTTTTTCCCTAAATCTCTACAAACTTAGCTAAGTGGATTATTTTTTATTTAGCTTATTTTTATAAGGTAAAAAGTATTTTGAAATATTAAAATAAGATTCAGTATAGTCTCAGTACAATTGTATTTAGTAAAGATGATACTATAGAGAGATAAATAGAAAGTGAGATAGATAGATAGATAGATAGATAGGTAGCAATGTAAATAGCTCCTCTGGAGGAAGGTTTTATAAGACTTACATAAGAGTTGCCATATCTTGGAACCTTGGTCCATCCAACCTAGAGTTCTGTCCCTGACAAGATATTGGAAAGCTCTTCCCAGATCCTCCATTGAAGGAGGAATCCTAGGGTAGTCATCTCATAAAATTCCAGAAGGCTGTACTCCTTTGGAAGACATCATGTTTTCTCACTCTACCCCACTTCTAACAAGGTCTCAAAGGAATATTTTGTAAAGTGCTACTGGGGTCATATTTAGCACCAAGATCAAGGGGTGAGGGTTTCTTTAAATCACCTAAATTATTCTGCTTAAATCATCATACATTTATTGTTTATTATTTTACATAAGCTTATTTTGAAGTTTATTTAATTGGATGGGAAAGTTGTATTTGCAAACAAAATTACTCTTGGAATTTAAAGTTCCATACATTGCTTTATAAAATAGTATTCCAGGGGCATCCAGGTAGCACAGTGAGTAAGAGTTCCAGCCCCAGTGTCGGGCTGACCTGGGGATCGAATCCAGACTCAGACACTTAGCACCACACCCAGAAATACCTGGCCTTGTAACCTTGAGCAAGTTACTTAACCCCAAATTCTTAGAAATAAATAAATAAGGTAGTATTCCCTTTATTAATTTGATCTTTCCTATGAAAGTTTGACAATGACTGTATTCATAACAAACAGTAACTTCATTCTTTTGTCAGTCATTATAATCAGTAGACTAAGAACAAAGGAAATGGATGTAGTAGGAAAAGGCCCTTGATTTAGTCACAAACCTAGTTTCAAGACGTCACTCTGTTACTTGCTTCTCTTGCTATCAGGAGAGAAGATATGTACCTCTCCAGACAGCAATTTCCTTATCTGTTAAAAGAACATGAGGCGGGGGAGGGGGTGGTGTCAATATGGCAGAGTAGAAACAGGACCTCCATGGGGCTCTTGCTTCTACCTCCTCCAATTAATGTAAAAGTTCACTCTGAACAAAATTTGGAGCCACAGAACCCACAAAATGACACAGAGAAGCTAGCCTCACATTGAGGACAGCCTGGCAGGCAGCAGGAAGTGGTCAGCGCAGCACTCTGGGAGCCAACCCCAGCCCTACTCAAATTGGAGGTCTTAGCCTCAGGATGGCCACAGCTAGCCAATGACTGGAGGGACTTCCGATCACCAGCAGCTGTGGTCATTTCCAGAATTACCAACCCATACATACTAAGCACAAAATGAGAGGTCAATGCAGTGTGGACTTTGGGATCCAGTAGTTTGGGAGTGTGGCTGGCCTTTGCCCCTGGGGAGAGAAGTGGCTGAGGCATGGTGGCCATCCAGCCACTGCCACGTGGCAGCTTCAGCTCCTGAACTTCAGATTGTAGGGGGACCAAATGACCAGTCTGAATGGTAATCCATCTTGCTTTAACCTACTTGGATCTGGATTGCTGTCTCAGGTGGAGGTCCTGGGGTTTGTGACCAGCTTGCCAGTGCATGTGGAGGCTTCATATAGGGCACCCAACTAATACCTTTGGTAGCTGAGAAAACCCCAGCAATTTGTATGAAGCTCCCCTATCAGATAGCAGAGTCCTATTGTGGCAAAAAGCCCAAAAGTCAAGTAATTGAGTGGCAATATGAGCAGATGAGGGAAGCAAAGCAAGCAGAGCAACACAACTTTACACTCCTATTTTGGGGACAAAAGGATCAAAGCATGGAACAGGAGGAAGACAGCAAAGTCAGAACTCTTACACCAAAATCTTCCAAGAAAAATATGAGCTGGTTATAGACCATAGAGGACATTAAGAAGGATTTTGAAAACTAAATAAGAAAAGTGGAGGGAAAATTGGAAAGAGAAATTAGAACAATGCAAGAAAATTATGAAATTAGAGATCACAACCTGACTGAAGAAAATAACACCTTAAAAAATAGACTAACTCAAATGGCAAAAGAGGCTCAAAAAGTCAATGAGGAGAAGAATGCCTTAAAAAGCCAAATTTGCCAAATGGAAAAAGAATCTCCAAGGTTCACTGAAGAGTATCATTCCTTCAGAATTAGATTGGAGAAAATGGAAGTTAGTGACTTTATGAGAAATCAAGATACTATTAAACAGATACAAACAAATGAAAAAATAGAAGGCAATGTGAAATTTTGCAATTTTGAAAAATTGCAAAAACCACTGACCTGAAAAATAGGTCCAGGAGAGATAATTTAAAAATTATTGTACTACCTGAAAGCCATAATCAAAAAAAGAACCTAGAAATCATCCTTTAAAAAATGCTCAAGGAAAATTGCCCTGATGTTTTAGAACCAGAGGGCAAAATAAAGGTTGAAAGAATCCAATGAACACCTCCTGAAAAAGATCTCAAAAAGGAAACTCTTAGGAATATTATAGCCAGGTTCTAGAGTTCCCAGATCAAGGAGAAAATATTATAAGCAGCCAGGAAGAAACAATTTTAATATTGTGGAAACACAATCAGGATAACATAGGATCTGGAAGCTTCTACAATGAGGGATCAAAGGGCTTGGAATATGATATTCCAGAGGTCAAAGGAGCTGGGATTGAAACCAAGAATCATCTATGTAGCAAAACTTAGTATCATGTTTCAGGGGGAAATATGGTAATTCAATGGAATAGAGTACTTTCAAGCATTCTTGATGAAAAAAACAAGAGTTGAATAGAAAATTTGATATTCAGATATAAGAAGCAAGAGAAGCACTAGAAGGTAAACAGAGAAAAGAAATCATAAGGCCCTTATCAAAGTTGAACTATTTATATCCCTACATGAAAAAATTATAATTGTAACTTATGAAACTTTTCTCAAAATGAAAAGAGTTGAAGGGAATAGAAATATATATGTGAATATATAAATGTATGTGTGCATATATATATATACACACATACATATATATGTCTATATAGGAGGGTATATGGCCATATGAATACATATGTGAATGTGAGTATGTGTGTGTGTATATGTGTGTGTGTCTGTATATGTGTGTGTTTACAAGCATACATAGAGGTCACAGAGACAAATTTCATAGGAAGGGATGGTACTTAAAAGGTGAAATTAAGAAGTGAGAGAGGAATATAATGATAGGAGATGGGGAGAGACAGATCGGGGTAAACTATCTCATATAGAAGAGGCAAGGGGAAATGGTTACAATGGAGGGAAAAAACAAGAAGGCAAAAGGGAATGACTTATTCTCATTGAATTTGGTTTAGGGAGGGAATGACATACACACTAAACAGGGTATCTCACCCTACAGGAGAGTAGGGGGGAAAGGGATGAGAGAGGGGACAATGGAAGGGAGGGCAGGCTAGGGTGAGGGAGGTTGGAAGTACCCACTTTTGAAAAGGGATAGGATCAAAGTAGAGAATGGAACAAGTGGGAGGTGGGATAGGAGGGAGGGAAATATAGTCAGTCTTTTACATATATCTACTATGGAAATGTTTTCATAGCTACACATGTACAACCCATATTGAATTGCTTATCTCCCCAGTAAGGTTTGGTGACAAGGGAGGAGGGGAATGAATCTAGAATTCAACATTTTAAAATCAAATGTTTAATACAGACACACACACATATACTATTATTAATATTATTTTACATGTAACTGGGAAATAAGACATACAGGCACTGGGACATAGAGATCCACTGTGCCCTACTTTAAAGTCAGATGGGGCATAGGAGAAGATATGGGAGAGAGCAGAGTGGAGGAGGGGATATCCAGTGGAATCGCTATTTTGGGGTGGTGCATAGGGGAAAAATGGGGAGAAATTTTGTAACTCAAAATCTTGTGGAAATGAATGATGCAAACTAGAAGTTAAAGCTTTTGACAAAAAAAATAAAGTCAGCCCTCAATCCACTTTAAAAAAAAAAAAAGAAGATGCAGGATCGTAGATTCAGTAGAAGGGTGGAGAACAGAGGGGAGGAAGAGACAGAGACAGGGATGTAGAGAAAAGGGGGAGAAAGGGAAAGGGACATCAAGCCTCCATTAGTTGACACAATGTCATTTAGTGAGGAGGAAAAACAGATTTGCCCTTGCACCTCAACAAAAAGTATTATACTTCCATTCTTGTTGTTCCAGTGAGGGAATGCTGGTGGTCATGTGTAATACCAGACTGTTGGTTTACTGTGGCAATTTGCTCATTGCCCCCACTCCTGGACTTTATGATGATCTCCAGAATTTCATTAGCCTGCTAAATGAAAACAACTTTTAAACTCACAGTTCCTCAGTCCCTCCTTCCATTACTGCCCCTTCCTCTCTCTGATTGGAGAGGATGAAAGTTGGATTGGAGAACTCCTCCCAGATCCTCCATTGAAGGAAGGAGCCTAGGGCAGTCATCTCATGAAATCCCACAAAGTTTGTAGAGATTTAGGAGAAAAACTCATTAAAAGAAAAAAAAGGGACTTGTCAGTAACTAAGTGCATTTAACTCTTCAAAACTTTTCTGATTTGCATAATCGCTGAAGATAATTTGGGATAAAATACCCCTGCTAAAACCAGCTCCCTTAGAATTCCTTTGATCTTCATCATGCTTTCTTGTTCCACCCCCCTCCTGCTTTTCAGTTTCTTTTTATGTGCTCTGTTCCCCCTGAGACTGTGAGGTACTTGAGGGCAGGGACTGTCTTTTTTTCCTTTCTTCATATCCTGCTGTGCTTAGCACAGTTCATAGAACATAGTAGTCATGACATAAGAAGACAAGGAGGAGAGTACTCTCTATAAGGATGGGGGGAGAGGTCAGGGAGAAGTTCATGTATCTTAAAGAAAGTCTACCTCCTATGCATTCAGAGGGACTCTATTTAGAGCATCTACATGGATGCCTACCATGTATTTCAAATCTCCAGGTAGAATCAGTTATCACAGCACATACACACGTGTGTGTATACATATATACATGTGTGTGTGTTCTGCTCTACATTTACCATTCCTATTGACTTTATATGAAACCACATGCTCTCCAGAAGAGGAAAAATAGCTCTTTTCTGATTGAACAATTTTAAAAAGTGCTTGCAAAGATATTCCCACTGTTTCTTTTGCATATCAGTTCTGTCTTCTTGCTTCATCTTTTAATTAACTTGACAGTTACTGCTTCAATTGCTCATTCAAAGGTTAAAAACTTGAAGCCTTTTCTTTATGTTTTCATAGATACTTTGAAAGAGATAACTTCAAATTCTGTCATTTGACACATATTTGTTGAGTAACCACAATGCACAAGGTACTATGTGATATATTTAGTCAACTAGCTGCATGAGAGATGGAGCCTTCCAATTTATATATCTCTCTAATGAGAGTTAACTTCCTCCTACACAGTAAGATAGGCAGAGCTTGTTTTATAAGGACAACCAATAACCTACATACCCCCATGATATATCTTTTCTTCCCTTCCCAATGAATAATATAGGAGCTTTAAATATTTGATCAACATAGCCTATCACTTCATACCTTCTTGCAATCAATTCTACCTTCCACTGGAACATACACTGGGGTTGGAAATGAAAAATTTTTGGTATTTCACATGTTCTTTTCTGTTGGGCTTGTATCATTCTCTAATATTTTTCTCAGTGGGTGAGAAATTTCATAAAATCAAGAAGTCAGTGTTGGGATAAACAGTGTTCTGTTGTAGAAACTGAAAAATTCCATACCATATGTTCCCAGAAACTCTCTAGAAATTGTTTTGTGCCTATCTTTGGTAATAGTTTGCCACAGTAAATAATGCATATCTATACCTTCCATCTTTCACTTTTATTATTTTTATGAGGGCATTCTGCCTTATTTAAAAGAAAATACTTTAGCCCTAAGATCCTGAGGCTTCTTTATCTTGGTTCCTTTCTTTAGCATCAATGTGTTATGGCTTGGTGCTTGACTGCTTAGTCATGGCCTGAAGTGAATAAGACTTATTGATCTTGGTGGAAAAAAGAAAGCTCCATTTGGGGTCAAAGTTCAAATGACAAGCACTATTAAGGCAGCACTATAGAAACAATGGAAAAAACACTGTCTCTGGACTCAGAGGTCCCAAGTTCAACTCCTTCCTTTTTGACACTGGGAAAGGTAATTAACTGCCTTTTGTTCTATTTCCTTAGCTAGAAAAGAAGGAATTTGAAATATATGGTTTTTTAGGTCTCTTCCAGCTCTAGATGTATGACCTTGAGACTACAGACAAGTGTCTCAGTATTCCTGAGGTAGTAATGAATAATGTAACTTCAAGATTTATAGCAAGGTTTGAACTAACGAGATATTTCACAGTCTGTCCTTCACTATCTTTATGTGAACTGTCTGCTCTGTGTGTTATCCAAGGCCAATTCTGAGAATCATAGACATTATTACTGGAATACAATTCTATTCAACAACCATTTGCTGGGCACATGTTATACACTGCATATAGAAACTGGGAATACTAAAATAGGCACTGGGAATACAAGAATGAATGAAAGAAAAGCATTTACTAACTACTATTTGCCAAGCACTGTGCTAAACAATAAGGAGACAGTTGGAAAAAAAATTGAGACTCTAGGGGTGGCCAGGTGGCTCAGCAAGTAAGAGCACCAGCCCCAGTGTCAGGATGACCTGGGGATCAAATCCAGGCTAAGATACTTAGCACCACACCCAGAAATAACTGGCCATGTAACCTTGAGGAAGTTACTTAAACCCAATTGCTTAAAAAAAATTGAGACTCTCTCTGCTCTTGAGTTCATACTCTAATTAGAGGAAAGAGTATATAAAATAAAATGTAGTTGTAGGACATGTAAAAAGGCTTAGAACTCCCAAGGGTTCAGGTGCAGGGCTTATGACTAAGCTTAGGAGCTACCATTAGGCTAAGGGAAGGCAAGGCAGAAGGGTATTCCAGGTGGTGCTGAATCTTCCTGTCTCTAGGTCATCCCAGATGGCCCAAGGAACTATCTCTGTCCCCCAAGCAGTTTATAATCTAATAAAGGAAAGTGAAAACAAATAAATATAAAGTTAACAGAAGGTAAAGAATAGAATTGACATTTGTATATCAGTTTAAAATTGAAAAATTTCATTCCTCACAACAAGCCTGTGAGGTAAATAGTAGAAAGAAAAATTATTCACTTTTTACACATTAGGAAACTGGGTTTCAGAAATGTTAAATTACTTTCTCAGAGTAACATAACACTCCCAAAATCAGACCAACACCAGACTGACCATATTTCTTCACCTTAACATCAGAAGATTGCCCTATAACACTGCTACTCTGCTTGTCCCCTCCAAATGGGAATGGTGGCAGATTCAACAACATTTCACTCTAAGTCATCTACATTACCACCATACTCAAGGAATTGTAATCAAGTTAACTCTACTCTTGCTTCTAGAAAGTATACTTAAAAGTGTATCAACAGATTCCATCCACCAACTCCATGACTTCCTTAACCAAAACATCCTTTCCTGGTCCCCTCACTTCTTATTAGACTATAAGGTATTTGAGAGTAGGAACATCTCATTTTCTTGTTTGTTTTTGCATTGATACAATTAAGCACAAGTAGATAATATATACATGATAAATGATTTTTTTATCCATTTATCCATTCAGACTCTAAAATTGGTACTACTTAACACTATGCAACCAGATAATACAAATTTTATTTGTATATGTATGTATAGAGATCCCTACAATGTGATTCAGGAAAAAAGACCTCAGAGATGATCTAGTCCACCCCACAAAACTGACATATGTGCAACTGGACTTCCAAAAAAGTAGAGTGACTAGTCCCATATTACACAACCAGTTAGTGGAAGGGCTAATACTAAAGAAAAATATCTAACTTTTAAAAATATTTTTTTTAATTTATGGAATAAAACAAGCATTTCCATTAATCTAATACCACAAGTCAGATGAGTTTCTATCCTTTCACTACAAAGTCTGTGAAAACCCATGAAATGTCAACAAATATTTACTAAGTAAACTAATAATAATGATAACTAATATATAGTGCTTATTGCATGTCAGAAACTGTGCTAAGATCTTTGTAATTATCTCATTTGATCCTTACAACTATGCTATTATTATTAATATCCTCATTTTACATATAAGGAAACTCGGGCAAATTGGGGTTAAATGATTTGCCCTATGCTCACACAGCAACTAAATATCTGAGGCCAGATTTGACCTTAGGTCTTTTTAACTCCAAGCCCAATGCTGTATCCATTGCTCCATGTACCAGACCCAAAGAAACAAATGAAATAAGTTTGGAAAGGAAATTATCTACAAAAACACTATTGAAATGCTACATAGAGGTAACATTTGTCTTGTTTTTGAGTATACATTAAAGTCACTGCCTTCCTTCAACAGCACAAAAAAATCTTTATATTAAAAAATATCTTTATAATTTCAAGCAAGGAGGGGTGGCCAGGTGGCGCAGTGAGTAAGGGTGCCGGCCCCGGCATCAGGAGACCCAGGATCAGTTCCTGCCTCAGATACTTGGCTCCCACACAAAATAACTAGCCATGTAACCTTGAGCAAGTTACTTAACCACAATTGCTTAAAAAAAAATAAGAATTTCAAGCAAGTCATTTTACCACTGGGTCTAAATTTCCTTATCTGAAAAAGGAGTGGGTTTAAAAGAAAATAAATAAATGGCAAGAACTTGTCATTTGGATCTGAGTGAGGGAAAGAGATGAGACACAAGGGAACAAAAGTAAAATTGCACCAAGCATAGACCATTGGTACTGAGCATCTCTCTTACCATCGTCTTCTTTATAAAGATGGAAACAAGGCAAAGAAAGGGGAGAAAATAAGTGAATAGAAATATGCAATATATCATAATAACTGTGAATATGAGTGAGATAAACTCACAAAATAGAGGATAAGAAAATGGATTAGAGAGCAGAATCCAACATTATGTTGTCTACAAGAATATATATGAAACAGAAAGATACACCCAGGATTGGCGGAGGAGGGAGAGAGGAAGGGACAAGAGTAAAATCTATTATGCTTCATCTGAAGAAAAAAAAGCATCAGGGGTGGCAATCATAATTTTCCAACAAGATGAGAGAAAAAAAAAACTTGATTTAAAAATACAGACAGATATACTACATTATATAGAAAGGACCCTTAGACAAAGAATTAACATCAATATTTAATACATACACCCAGTGCCTAGTGTCTAAACACATAAAGTGAAAGTTAAAGGAATTATGTACAGAAAAAGCAGTCAAAAAGCATTTGTTAAGTGTGTGGTATGTGCCAAGAGCTCCTCTAAATGGGATATTAAGAAGGCCAAACACATGTTCCTTTTCTGAAGGATTTCACATTCTAATGGACAGACAGTAAAATTAAAACTATAATAACTGTAGACCTCAATGTATCCCTTAAAGACCTAGAAAAAATACACAAACACACATACATATATATGTTCAAAATATCCATTTCCATTATGTGAATTTATCTCATATATATTGATAGCTATAGTCACTAATTGTATATTTCCTTCCATCTTACTCATTATTGTCCCTTATTTCCATCTTTACAAAGAAGAGGATGATGAGTAAGGAGTACAAGACCAATGATACATCTATCTTTATATCTATCTATCTATCCATCTATCATATATTAGATATTATATTATGTGTGTCCCATATGTTAAATATATGTGTGTGTGGGGGGGTGTATTGTGAGGACCAGAATATAATTTTAGAAAAGTTAAACAATATAGCTCTCTGGAAATTACTGAATGATGTATACCTATATTACAATACTTTATGGTCCAGTTATAAACCATGACCATGCATTAGATTATAAAATTCTCATAAGCAAAAGTAGAAATTTAGAAATATGAAACATCATTTACTAACTATAATGTAATAAAATTATATTTAATAAGGAAAACCAAATTACTATTATCGTCAATAAAAAGATTTCATGACAAATGAAAAAAGGAAATTATTAGAAATGTTTTTCAGTTTTATGTCATAAAGCTGTCAACTTAAATGTATTAATATTTAGAAAAATAAAACTGTTCAGATTAGCAGGAAATAAAGAATATAATAATCCAGTATGAAAAAAATAAAGTCATAAATGAACTCTCAAAGGGAGAAAAATATAGAACCAAATGAATTTACAAATGAATCCTGTCAAACAAGAGGGCAGTAAGGTGGTGCAGTTAATAGAGCACCTGGCCTGAAGTCAGGAGGACCTGAATTCAAAACCAGTCTCAGATAGTTACTGGCTGCATAAACCTGGACAACTCACTTAGATCTGTTTTCCTCAGTTTCCTCATTTATAAAATGAGCTGGAGAAGGAAATGGCAAACCACTCCAGTGTCTTTACCAAGAAAACCCCAATGGGGTCATGAAGAACTGGATGTGACTAATTAACTAAAAAACAACCTATAAAATGCTGGTCAAAAAACCCCAAATAATTCTAATATTGAATAAACTGTTTTCAAAAGTGGGGGAAAGGGCTTGCATAGCAACCTCATTCAATTATATAAATATGATATTGATTCCTAAACCAAGGAAAAACAAAACAGATCAAAAAACCAATATCTTTAAGGACTATCAGTCCATGAAAAGTAAATAAAATATTATGAAATTTGTTACATTGTGTCTCTAAAAAGCAAACAATATTATCAGAATAAACATGTCAGAAATACAATTGGTTAAATATCCAAATATTTAAGAATAATTGACCATATTTATTCATAAGGATAATAAAAATCAAATAATTATAACAATAGGTACAGAAAAAGATTTTGATAATACACACTTATTTTTTAATTGGAAACAAAGAAATAGGTGGACTTTTACTATGTTAAGAAGCATATGTCTTATGTGAAGAGCCAGCATTATTTATTATCTATAATAAGTATAAACTAGAGATCTTTCCAAAAGGATCAAGGATAAAGCAAGAATGTCCATAATCAACACTATCATGGGATATAATGCTATAAATTCTGACTACAATAACATGATGAGAATAAGAAAATGAGAGAATAAGCATAGACAAAGAAAAAATAAAATAATTTATTTTTCAGAGATAATATCATGAATGATTAAGTAAACCCTAGGGAGTCAACTAAAAAAAATAATTAGAGCAATAGCTTCATCAAAATTGTAGCATATAAAATTAACATAAATCATCAGTATTTATATATATATATAGACAATAAAATACAACAGGAAGACACAAAATAGAAATTATATTAAAAATGAATAGGAAAACACATAAATACATAAGAGTCTATCCAGACACACACAGAGAATATATGAACAAAATTATGACATATCTGTTATTTAAAGATAGCAGTAAATAATTATGAAAATATTAATACCCACAAATAGGCAAAGCCAATATAATGAAAAAGAAAATGCCACTTAAATTAATTTACTTGTACAATGTGTGAGTAAATCAAACTACCAAATGGTTACTTTATTAAGATAGAAAAGATTTCATCTGGAAAAACAAAAGGTCAAAGAATCTCAGGACACATTGAATAAAGAAGTGAAAAGGAAGGGTAACTAGTAGTACCAGAACTCAAATTATACTACAGATAATCAAAATTATTTTGTACTTGTTTAAGCAGCATTCATAAGCAAATGAACACAGTAGCATATAGTGCTTGATAAATCAAAAGGTGTAGGCTTATAGACTCACTCTTTGACAAAAACTTTCAGGAAAACTGGAAAGCAGTCTGACAGAAATTATGCATAAGTTAGTATTTAATATTACCAAGACAGATTTCAAATACACACACATACACATATATACACACATACACATATATAGATATGTGTATATATAGATACATATTCACACATACATTTACATATGTACAAATAGCTACATACATACATATGACTTAAATGTTAAAGGTTATACCATTTTAAAAAGAGGAACAAGGACACAATTACCCTTTGGATCTATGGATAAGGGAAGAGTTCACAATCAAACAAAGAATGTAGAGAATAACAAAACATAAAATAGGCAATTTTGATTACATAAAATTAAATGAGAAATAAAACCAATGTATTTAAAATTAGAAGGGGAAAATATGGATAAAATTCCTTTCAAGTTTATCCGCTAAGGTCTCATTTCTAAAATATATAAGAAATTCAAGCAAATGTGAGAAGTGGAGACACTGAAGACACACCATTTTTTCCCAAATAATATGGATGAGAAATAGAGGTGATATGTATTAGGGATGGCAGGGTCTGGTAAGCATTTTTAAAGATGAGGTATATGTACAAATTTGTAGGTGGTGGGAAAAGAATAAGTACTTAAAGTTAAATCTAAGGTAAAAGAGAAACTGGAGATGAAATTTCAGGCAACCTGTCAGAGAATACAGAAGATTGGAATCAAGGATGTGTAGAGAATGGTTGACATTGGTCAGAAGAATGGACATAATTCAACAGAATATAGAATAAGTGGTTCATGGGATGAGGAGTGGGGAGGATGGAGATTTTGGTAAATGAACTTGATGTTTTCCGTAAAAAAAAAAAAAAAGTGTCAACTTCAGTTTCAGCATGGTTTGTTATGAAAGCCTAGAGGAAAGAAAGAAAAATTTAGTCTCAGGGAGTGGGGAGGGGAGGGAAAGAGTGATAGAATTTGGAACTAAAAAAAATCAAATATTAAAAAAATGTTTAAATATGTAAATGAGAGAAAATAAAAGTATTTTCAAGTTATTGTGAAAAGTGAGATTTAAAATGTTTCAGGAGTAAAAAGGAAAGCATTGGTGCAGTTAAAGTTCAATTGAGATTAGAAAACATAGATTTTTTTTTTGTGGACCTAGTCAGCATATTTGAGTGACTTCCTTTTTCTGGGATCAATAACATGTGAGTAACTAGAGAAAAAGAATCAAATTATGGGAGTAAAATAGGGTTGGAATTTGGCAAGCTATAATCCATAATAAAACAAATGAACAAAGGGTCAACAGAGTCAAGCATATTGACATGACCAGAAGGATAAAGACTGAGAAAAGGCTAATAAAATTGGCAATTAAGAGATAATATATAAATACAGATAGATAGATAACTTTATATATAACATATGTAGTTAACCTATGTAGTATGTGTGTATGAGTATGTATATGTGTATGTATACATATATGTGTATATACATGTATATATACATACACACAAACACATGTTTGTATATATGTGTGGATACATACACATACACACATATATATAACATTATAGAAAGTAGTTTCAATTGAGTCAAAGGAGTTTGGAAGCCATATTGAAAGAATCTAAAAACTGTGTGAGAAGAGAAGAAATGGATATTTTCATCTTTCAAAAAGTGGAAGAACCAATGAGAAGAACTGATATTCTTTAGCCTATCCTTATAAATGTTATGGAAGTGTTTAATGATATACAATTGACAGAAATCATGTGGGGCAGTGACCACTTAAGCTTAAAGAATGAAGTGTAAGATCCTGTTTGTGTTGCAAATAAGCATTCCACTTTTGAATGCTGCTGATAGTCTCCTAATTTTAGTACACTCTATTTCTCTACCAGTGACGATAATTATTTTTCCATAGAGCTGTCATTTCATCAACCATGCAAAACATTTGAATTGCTAAAGTTGCAAGAAAAAAAAATCCTAAGTTTGTTATCTGCTAAGCTTTAGGTACAACATTGCCAAATAAATTATTAAATTGATAAATAGGCCTGGGAATAAATCCCAAGAAAACTCATAGATGTCTTCCCCATATATCTTTCCAGTAACCTTTTTTCTGATTTATACAAGTTAAATACCTGCATTTTGTACTCAAGATAGCTAACACAAAAATCAAACATATCTGATATTTAATTTAAAAAGCTTAAGCGTGGGGTCAGCTAGGTGGCACAGTGAATAGAGCACTGGCCCTGAAGTCAGGAGGACCTGAGTTCAAATCCAGCCTCAGACACTTAACACACTTACTAGCCATGTGACTTTGAGCAAATCACTTAACCCCAATTGTCCTCCAAAAAGAAAAAAAAAACTTCAGTGAAATTTTATACATAGTCCCATTTGTCAAAAAGGCCATTTATCTCCTCAATGATAGTATTGTATAAAAAAGGGAAAAAAATAGGAAATAGTTCATAATTGACATGTGTCCTAGATTTGGGTAGAACATATTTCAAAGGCCACAGAGAAAGAATGAGAAAGCTCCCATGACTCAAAATTCCACCTTAAATGAGCTCAGGAAAGATGCAAAGATCTCAACAATTGAACTCTGAAAAGAAAAAAAAAATATTCTGACATGGAGATAAAGGGCTATGTTTAAAGGTATAGATGTAGATAAACACGGAGCTAACTCAAATTAGACTTTTAAAAAACATGTGCATAACTTGGAAGACTTCAGAAGCATCTTTCATTTCTCTAAGAATTATGTAAAGACCACTAAATCTTAGTGTGAACTATATGTTGACAAAGAAAAAAAAAAGGTGCAAATGGAGAGTGTGGGGATTTTTTGAAGCTATATTGAAGTAAAGAAGAGAATCAACAAAGGCACACAATTAATTTTAGAGTGGGTGGGATGAAAATAATGGAATATAAAGAGGAGGTAGAATTTTACTTTTTTTTCAATTTTTTTTTGTTTCCTCATACAAAGAAAATGATCTTTAATTTGGAAAGGACTGAAAAAAATAGTTAATAAGGAGTTGAATATCAAAATAAGTAGGCAGACAATACCAAATCACTTAGTTTCTCTTGATAAATTTAGGCTACCAGCTCTAGATGAATTACATTCCACAATACAGATCATTATGTTTATTGAGCTATTGCCAATAGCCTTTGAAAAACCATGTGAAATGAGAGAGGTACCTCATAATTAGTGTTGTAATATTTTTAAGAAAGAAAATACTTTTAGAAAATCATAGACCAGTTAGCTTGACTTTGACTAACAGCAAAATTTCAGAATGTATTATTAAAGGATCATTAGTGAACATCTAGAAATATATGCACTGATGGATCTTTATTAGAGTCAGCATGACATTATCAAGAATAAGTCATACAAAAAAGTTTAAACAAAACAAACAAAAATGCTATTCCAGACTAACTTCATTTTTACATGCAATGTCTACAGTAGATCAGAGAAATGTTTTGTTTAATTTACCCAGATTTTAACATTGCATTTCACAAAATTTCTTATTATTATAGCAGGGAAAAGAGGCAAAATATGGGATGGATTATGGTACAGATGGACAGATTTAGAAACCTAACCAAACATTATTAATTAATGTTTTCATTCTTGTGAGGTTTATCATGGGTCTGTTCCATGTGCTATTAGACTTAGTATTTTTATCAGTGACATATGAAATCAGAAATTGCATTCTTGTCTATTGTTTATTTTTACAAATGACAAAAAACTATAGCTAACACAGATAAATGAGTAAAGTCCCAAAAATATCTTGATAGACTAGAGGATTGGGTTGAATTTGAGAAAGCTAAGTGCAATAAAGAAAAATGCAAACAAAATCTTACAAAATTAAAGCAAAAAGTCTTACATAAGGGTTCAAAAATACATTTTATTTTAGTATAATATAGGAGATTTCACTGACTAAATAAGTTAATTTATGAAAGTTCTTGAGTGCCCTAAAAAGTCAATAAGTGAAAACAGTATGATACATTAGCTGAAAAATCTGGCGCAGTCTCATATTACTTTACCAGAGGTATAGTGTCCAAGAATTGATTGATAAGAATAGAATGCCACTGCATTATATTCTGGGTAGACCAAATCTGGAGTATTATATTGGGTTCTGGATACAAAATTTTAGAAAGTACATTAAAGAGGCAGAGAGGCAGCCAGGATGGTGAAGGGACTTGAGATTATGTCAAATGAGGATTTATTGAAGGAATCAAGGATGCTTAGAAAAATAAATCTATTAACAAATTTTTACTAAGTGCCTATAATTTTCTAAGGACTAGAAAAGGTGGAAGAGATACAAAGAAAAAAGTGAAAAGGCCCTGCTGTCACTCTTCTCCAGGAAGACAACATATATGCATATAGGCTATGCAAAATAGAATCAAAGTGATTTTAGGAGGAAGCCAATAGCAGGTAGGTGGCACAATGAATAGAGTGTTGGGTGTGGAGTTAGGAAAACTCATCTTCTGAATTCAAATTCTCACACATTTAGTAGCTGTGTGACCCATGGCAAATTCCTTAATCCTGTTTATCGCAGTTCCTCGTCTATAAAATGATCTGGAGAAGGAAATGGCAAATCACTATAGTATCTTTGCCAAGAGAACCCCAAATGGGGTCAAAAAGAGTCAGACACAACTGACAAATAAATGAACAGTAGCATCATTGAGATCAGAAAAGGCTCTTGAGCTTTCTTGATCTAATCCTTGAAAGAATCTAGAGGCAGAAACTTAGAGGCAGAAGTGAGGAGGAAATAAATTATAGATGTAGGGGATAGTGCAAAGTTATGGAAATGAGAAATCGTATGTTGTACTTATAAGACCAGTTTGGCTAGCCTGTGTATTAAGGTTGGAGAGGAAAATTGAGGCCAGGTTATGAAAATCTTTAAATAACAAATATAAAGGCTTATATTTAATCCTAAAAATAAGGAAGAACAAATGAATTATCATAAGTAGAGATAACATGGTCAAATGTATGATTTAGGAAAATTATTTAGGCAGCTGTTTGAAGGTTAGATAAGAAGAGAGATTTGAGGCAGGGAGGCTAATTAGGAAGCTATTGCAGTATTCTTGGTCAGAAATGATGATTGTGTGAAGGGAAAGGAGAACATTTTATGGAAGATATCATAGAAGTAATGAGCTTCTTGATTCATTTGGATGTGTATCATAGCAACAGTAAAGAATCAATGGGTGACGCTACAAACCTGAGTAGCAGGAAGACTGTGACACTTTTTTTTTTGTTCAGACTGACTTCTATTTTATTTATTTATTTTTAGTTTTCAACATTCATCTCCACAACTTTTTGAGTTCCAAATACTATCCACATCTTTCTGTACCCCCACCCCAGGATGGCAAGCATACTGATTACCCCTTCTACCAGTCTGCCCTCTTCTCTTTCTCACCTTATACTCCTGCTTACCCACTTCCCCCTTACTTACTTGTAGGGCAAGATGGATTTCTATAACCCATTGCCTATATATCTTGATTCCAAGTTGCATGTAAAAACATTTTTTAACATTTGTTTTGAAAACTTTGAGTTCTAGATTTCTTCCCTTCTTCCTTCCTCACACACCCCCATTGAGAAGACAAGCAATTCAATATAGATTATACATGTTTAGTTATGCAAAACATTTCCATAGTAATCATATTTGGAAAGGCTAACTATATCTCTTTTCATCCATACCCACCCCTGAATTTATTCTGTTTTCTCCTTTGACCCTGTTCCTTTACAAAAGTGTTTGCATCTGACTGCCCCCTCCCCCAATCTGTCCTCCCTTTTATCATGCCTTCCTCTTATGTCCTTCACCCCTACTTTCCTGTAGGGTAAGATATCCAATTGAGTGTGTATGTTATTCCTTCCTTAAGACAAATTAAATGAGAGTAAGGTTGACTCATTCTTTTTCACCTCCCTGCTCTTCTCCTCCATTGTAATTGCTTTCTCTTGCCTCTTTTAAATGAGAAAATTTGCCCTATTCTATCTCTCCCTTTCTCCTTCTCCAAATATATTTCTCTCTTGCCCCTTAATTTTATTTTTAAATATCATCCCTTCATATTCAACTCACCCTGTGTCCTCTATGTGTATACACACATATACAAATACATATATACACATATGTGTGCATGTATGTGTATTCCTTTCAACTATTCTAATACTGAGAAAAGTCTCATGAATTATAAATATCATCTTTATATGTAGGAACATAAACAGTTCAACTTTAATGAGTTCCTTAGAATTTCTCTTTCCTGTTTACCTTTTCATGCTTCTTTTGATTCTTATACTTGAACGTCAAATTTTCAGTTCAGCTCTGGTCTTTTCATCAAGAAGGTTGAAAGTCCTCTATTTCATTGAATATCCATATTTTCCCCTGAAGTATTATACTCAGTTTTGCTGGGTAGGTGATTCTTGGTTTTAATCCTAGCTCCTTTGACATCCAGAATATCATATTCCAAGCCCTTAGATCCTTTAATGTAGAAGCTATTAGATCTTCTGTTATCCTAATAGTGTTTCCATAATACTCAAATTACTTCTTCCTGACTGCTTGTAATATATTTTCTCTTTGACCTGGGAACTCTGGAATGTGGCTATAATATTACTAGGGGTTCTCTTTTTGGGATCTTTTTCAAGAAGTTATCAGTGGATTCTTTTAATTTCTATTTTACCCCCTCGTTCTAGATTATCAGGATAGTTTTACTTGATAATTTCTTGAAAGATGATGTCTAGGCTCTTTTTTTTATCATGGCTTTCAGGTCATCCAATAATTTTAAATTATCTCTCCTGGATCTATTTTCCAGGTCAGTTGTTTTCCAATGAGATATTTTACAGTCTTCTACTTTTTCAGTCTTTTGAATCTGTTTTATAATATCTTGATTTCTCATAAAGTCATTATTAGCTACTATTTGCTCTATTCTAATTTTGAAGGAATTATTTTCTTCAGTGAACATTTGGGTTTCCTTTTCCATCTGGCTAATTCTGTTTCTTAAGGCATTGACATTTTGGACCTCTTTTGCCATTTGAGTCAGTCTAGTTTTTAAGGTGTTATATTCTTCAGTATTTTATGGGTCTTCTTTAGCAATCTGTTGACTCATTTTTCATTATTTTCTTCCATCACTTTCATTGATTTTCCCAACTTTTCCTCTACTTCTCTTACTTGATTTTCAAAATTCTATTTGAGCTCCTCAATGGACTGTGACAAATTCATATTTTTCTTGGAGGCTTTTGATGCAGTTTTGACTTTGTTGTCTTCTTCTGGTTCTATGTTTTGATCCTCTTTGTCACCAAAAGTCTGATTTCTTTTCCTCTCTTTGCTCATCTTACCAGTCAATTACTAAACTTTTGAGCTCTTTTCCACAGTAGAACTCTGCTTCCAGAGTAGAGAGTGCTGTGTCCCAAATTTCTGGGGTTTTGTGCAGGTATTGTCAAAGTTACTTCTAAACACCTGTTTAGAAGTGGAGGTCTTTAGGAGGACTCCTTCTCCATAGTTGCCATGAGCTCTGCCACATCAGGGCTCCTCCTCACCCCAGGAATGCCACCCAATACTGCAACCCAGATACAAGCAGAGCAAAACAAAATAATACTGCTTTAGCACCAGCAGAGATTCCTGCAACTGCCCTCTGATCAGTTACATGGTCTGCCCACTGTCTGTGTATCTGGTGCTCCAGAAGCACCTGCAGCTGCTACTACTGCTGTTACAGTTGCCACCACCTCTGCATCCCTGGGGGTAGGGTTCAGACTGCACTCCTCTCTCACCCAGGTCCAACAGGATTTACCCACAAACCTTTTAATTTCCCTTTGGTGTTTGTGGGTTGAGAAGTCTGGAAACCATCACAGCTTCCAGTGATTCAGTCCCCTGAGGTCTGCTCCAGCTGGTCTGTGCTGCATCTGTCCTGGCAGGGGCCATGCAGGACTACACCCCACTCCCAACCTGGTGCAATACTCTTCCTTTCTGCCTGCCATGCTCTCTTTAGCTGGAGAAGTATTTCACCCTGTTACTTTGTGGGTTCCACATTTCCAAAATTTGTTTAGAGTTTTTTTCTATGTGTATTAGAGGTTATTGTGGGACAAGCTCAAGCAAGTTCCGGCTTTCAGTCCACCATCTTGTTTCAGCAACCCACCCTTAGAGTGTGATATTTGTAATACAAAGAATGAAGTATGGGAAAAGAGAAGGTTGGGGTGGGGGAGAGATACTACTTTTATTTTGGACATGTTGAGTTTGACCTGTAAGTGTGATCCATAAGACCTCCAGTTGGAAATGTCCAATAAGCATTTGGACATGAGTTACTTAACTTAAAAGTAATAATCACTAAACGCATATGAGCTGGTGATATCACTGAAGGAGAGTATGAAGAGGAAAAAAAAGGAAATGGCTGTCTTGGAGTATACCCACAAGTACGAGGTAGGACATGAGTGATGATCCAACAATGGAGACTGGGAAGAAAAGATCAGACAAGGAGGAAGAGGACCAAAAAAATAGAAATGTTCCAGAAAAGAAAGAGTATCAAGAAATAAAGGATTGTAACCAGTGTCAAATATTTCGGAGAATATGAGAATTATGAGCAATAAGAAAAGGCCATCAGATTTATGCATTGACAAATCATCAGTCATTTTTAGAGAGAAAGGCCCAATTCAGTAATGAAGTTGGAAATCAAATTGTATAGGGAAGAAAGGATTCTAGGGAATATGATACTAATTTTCAAGTATTTGAAGGGATTACAAGTAAATGAGGGATTATATTTGTCTTGCT
Source organism: Petaurus breviceps papuanus (assembly GCF_028583685.1). Classification (NCBI taxonomy): domain Eukaryota; kingdom Metazoa; phylum Chordata; class Mammalia; order Diprotodontia; family Petauridae; genus Petaurus; species Petaurus breviceps. The sequence goes on from NW_027186325.1 coordinate 1,898,056, forward strand.
TGGCTTCAAGAGCACAACAGGTGAAATTAAAGAGATATATTCAGGATTGATACAAAGAGAAACTCCCTAGCATTTCTATTTTTTCCCATGTGGAACAGGCTGTTTAAGGAAATAGTAGGTTTTACCTTACCAGAAGTCTCCAAACAAAGGCTAGACAACCACTTGTCAGATATAGTGTAGAAGGGATGCTTGTTTAGAAACAAGTTGTTTAGGTAGCCAATGAGATCCTTTCTGGTGTTCACATTCTATGACTGTGAAAGAAATCTCCTAATAATATATTAAAATTCAAACCATTTATATTTTATTTAGGATGAAGGAAATACATAGAGTACAAAATGATCACAATAAATTTTTTTATTCTGAATTTTTAAGTATATTTGCTAAGTCCTATCATCTTTTTTTAAAAATATGGCTATAGTCAGTTTATACATTGTCCCACTAATCTTGCATTCCATCAAATCATGAGTCTTTTCATATATATTTGTATTCCTTACACATGTCATTTTTATGGCACAGGAAATGAACTTTAGAGATTGTGAAAATTGTAACAAAAAGATAGACTGAAGAAATTAAAAGAATATTGCTTTAAAAACCTGAAAAGTAATAGTATATACTTGCTAAAGTGTTTATTCTTAATGGGAAGAATTTTCACATCAACTAATAGACCCATGTGACCTCTTTGAGTCACATGAAAGCCTGAGTCACATAAATATGTGGTGGGAGGATTTTGCTGAATGGGTGGAGCAGGAAGGGTGGAACAAGAAGAGGTGGAGCTGGAAGAGAACTGAGTTGGTCAGAGCAGTTAGAGCTGAAAGAGGAAGCGGGCAGCAGGCTATGAGTGTTCATTTCTGGGAAGGCCCTAGCAGGGGGAAGGCTTGGTGATAGCAGTGCCCCCTGCATTGTTATTGTGTATAGATTTCTTTGTTGCTATGATGGATTTGGCTTTCTGGTGTTTTGAATAAATGTTTTGGTTCTGTCTTACATGTGGAGAGTCTGTTATATTTTGCAATTCAGCATTATGTCGGCATATTCATAGCCTCTGTAGGTGCTATGAATATTGTGTTGGCACTACAATACTCAGTATGGGATAAGAGATGGAACTAAGTTTTAAACTAACCCACTCATTGATTCCAGTGATCAATCAACTTCTGCACTTCTATCTTTCCATCTATAAAATGGAAATTGTAATCTTTCCTATAGTCTCCTTTAAAGAGCTATTATGAATCCTTCCATGTTACACAGAGTATACCAAATTCTTTAACAGAATCCACTTTCAGTCAGTTTGTGAAATCTACACTCTACTTTGTTTCACCAAATGCTCCCTTATTTAGTCCACTGGTTTTATGAACTGTGGTAAAGGAATGCCCTTGTTCCATATTAAGGAAAATGGGCTGTTTGAATCAGTTTGAGCAGAATAAGAAGAAGGTTAACTCCAGCAATATGATTACACTGGGTGGTTTATGCAAATTACTTATGGCTAGGGAAAATGGCTTCTAACTAGAATAGAAGACAAATTGTGGTTACTGGTATGCCCATTTCTGTAACATTTTTAAGTCTCTATCATTTATAAATGCTTTACTAGTTTCTGAAGTAGTTAAAGAGATAGATAAGCCCATGGTCTTAACTGTTAAGGAACTTCCCTGTAGCACTCACTAACAATGTACCCAGATGATGAATGGACTATGAAGTTCATAAGAGTGTCAAAAAATGGTTCCTCTGTGTCACGAGAAAAAAACAGAGTTATAAAAGTGGTATTTTTTTTACACTGGAATTGAACATAAAAAGTAGCAATACAGCAGAATATTATTTAAGTTCCTTAAAGAAAGAGACTGTTTCATTTATGTTGTTATATTCCCAGTACCTAGCACATAGTTTGTGTTTAATAAATTGCTGCTGATTGTTGAATCAACTGATTGATGGATATGTTGACAAATGGGGTATTTATACAGAATTCTCCACATCTTTTCCAGTTCTTTTCCAGATAGAACCCAACGTGCTTTCTCATATTGTTGCATATCACACCTGTTCCCTTTTCCTTTCCCTCCCTAAACAGCCTTCTGTTTTTTCAAGTATTTTCAAGTAAATTTCCAAAATTTACTTTAACTTCAAAACTTCACAATTGTCAAGTAAAAGGCAGTATGAACAAGACTCTGACTTAGGAGTCATAAAGTCATAAAGATTCAGGTTACCCTGATGTATACTCATAAGTGACTTCCTTCTCAATGAGTCAGGCAACTCTCTAAAACTATAAATTGGATTAGAATCCTGCCTCATTAGACTAAACAGTCAACACCAAAATTTTCCAAACAGATGGATTTTAGGTTCAGGTAATTTTAAAATGCTGATAGTAAATATGCTAAAAGAATTTTTCAAGTTTCAAGTTGTTTGAAAAGATGAATAAATTGTAACTAGTCAGTCTCTCACTACCTTATAACCTAAGTTCCATTTATAATCGTTGGAATGAGAAAAAAAGAATCTAGAGGTAAATAACACTATAATTTTGCCTCATGCAGACATAGCTTTAACTAAATAATCTCAAGAATTTCCATTCTATAGTCTGAAAACTACTATCTTAAGATTCTACTTTTTCCTCACTAACACGTCAGTGGCACAGTCCCCATGGAGCCCACCATTTCAATTCTCTGAATTGAACCACCAGTTTGGCTACATAAAACTTGTGAGTTCATGGACAAATGGCATAAAGGAGTGTTCTAACATTTGGCTACAGACAAGTGATCCATCACACAGCTCATTTGCCTTGAACAAAATTCCTTTTAAAATGCATCTCTTGCTGAGTGAAATGAGCAGAACCAGGAGAACATTGTACATAGAAACAGCAACATTGTGTGATGATTAACTATGATAGACTTAGCTCTTCTCAGCAATACAATTATCTAAGACAATTCCAAAAGACTCATGATGGAAAATTCTAACCATATCCAGAGAGAGAACTATGACGTCTGAATGTAGATCAAAGCATACTATTTTCATTTTTTGGTCTTTTTTTTTGCTTTCTCATGATATTTCCCTTTTGTTCTGAGTCTTCTTTCACAACATGACTAATGTGGGAATCTATTTAACATGATTGTTCAGGTATAACCTATATTACTGTCTTAGAGGAGGAAGGAGGGAGGGAGAAAAATTTGGAACTCAAAATTTTACAAAAATGAATGTTGAAAATTATCTTTGCATGTAATTGGAAAAAATTAATTGCTATTGGGGAAAAAACAAAAGCAAACTAAAGTGCATTTCTTACATTCTGAATGTCCCTTCTGCCTTTCAATCAGTCAAAAGTGTTTATTGTGAGTTCTTTTAAATTTTTTCCAGTTTTGAGAACAAAGTGATCTTTTTATGGCTATTGAAGAATAGACATTTCCTTTTTAATATCTCTAAAACTAAACCAGCTAGGAATTAAGGAGAAAGAGGGAATTCTCATTGATAGAGTTAGTTTTTCAACATGGAAATATTAAATTCAAATGGGCAAACTGATATTTGAGAGGATATCCATAATTCACAGTAAAATATTATACTATATATGATGAATTATAATTATAATTTTATAAATATATATATTTTATATATTGTAAATGCAATCTAATATAACACAAATGTAATATGATATAATATGGTATGATATATCATAACAATATAATAAAATATAAATGATTGATTGGTCCTTACAATAACCCTATGAGGTAGACATACATGTTGTTTTTATCATAATTTTACAAATGAGAAAACGGAGATTGAGAGAGATTAAATAATTTACCCAGTATCACACAACTAACATACACCTATGTATCTGAGAGAAGATGCTAACCTAGTTCTTCCTGCTTCTATGTTCATCACTCTATTTGCTGTCTCCGAATTTAGTACTTCCTATTCATTGCTGCAGCTGGGTGGCACAGTGGACAAAGTGCCTATCCTGGAGTCAGGAAGACTCATCTTCTTCAGTTTAAATTTTTACTCAGATACTTGCTAGCTGTATAACTCTTTAGATATATTGCTATTAGGTAGCAAGAAATTGATAAGAAGCCTTGAAAAATGTGAGCATTTTGATGTAAACAAGTTATATTGTCTTCAACTTAAATATTTATGGTGAATTTTATAGATTAAAGGCCTATATAGCTATACTTACTGTACTTCTCGGTATAAAAATTATATTCCAATGCCCTTATCTCTGGTAGACAACACATTCATTTTCTACCCACTATTTACAGATTGCTCAAAATTCATTTCAAACTTTTAATAGTAAATTTCCTCTAAAAGACTCTTTCCTATAAAATGGCTAAAATTCATTTCAGACTTTTAATAACAAAGTTCCTCTGAAAGACTCTTTCCTATAAAATGGCTTTGTGTCTATTTTAGAAAGTGTGGTATTAATTCTGCTTGTATTTTACCATTACATACAATCTTGCTCCCTACCCATCACTCTTCCTCTGGTATGACATAATCTCTCATTAAGCAGCATTGAATGCAGTAAAATAACACATCCAGTGAAATTGTTCTTCTAGTAACCATATTGATGACTTTGTTAAGATATTTCTATAAAGAGATAATCAGTATAAAGTGGTCATTGTTTAAATATATATTTGAAATCCATTCTGAGTACATAATCATTATGAAATTATTCCAAAGTCAAAATTTTGAAAAGCAGACAAATGTCTGATTACCAGATTATAATTATTCTTGTTTCCCAAATGGTCAGTCCACCTAATTACAGTAATATTAATATTGCATTTTCCATTAATAGTGCCTGAGGGAAAGAAGAATGTAGAAATGGTACTAAAGAAAATAAGAGGAAGAATAGTTTCATCAGACCAATTGTGTATGGTACAGGAAATCTATGCTGGCAGACACAATTATATTGAGGATTCAATATACAATGAATCAGTGAAATATATGTAGAGAGATTCTCCTAACCATATGTTCATACATAATAGAGTCAGATTGCCTCTGAGATACTTTCTAATTTTGAAATATTGTGACAAGTCTGGGCCTAAATTCGTAGTGAAAAAATGTTAGTTATGTATGTGTTTACCTATTTTTTTAAAAAACCTTTTCCTGTAGATCTTCCTCCATCTACAGAGATTACAACCTCTATATTCCTTTTTTTAATTTTTAAATCAACAAAAAAAACTATTTTTTCCATCCCATCATCCCTTAATTGGAAAAATACAGAAAAGGAAAAAGTTCTTACAATACACACGCATAGTAAAGTGAGGCTGGTGACCTTGCACAGCCCTTTCTCATTCAAATCCAAGTCAACTGTAAGTCATGTCATCAATTTCCTGATATCACGGTCCTCTTGGAGAATGAAGGACAAAACACAACAATAAGGCAAAACAAATCCCCACAATAGCATCTGAGGAATACTTGTCATTCTACACTCTAAAATTCCATCATCTCTCAGTCAGGGAGGAGGCAGCATGCTTAATCACTAATTCTCTGTAATCATGATTGGTCACTGTTGTCATCAGAGTTGTGTTTTTTTTAAGTATTTCAAAATTTTTTGCTTTTACAGTGTTATCGTATGAAACATTCTCCTTGTTCTGTTGATTTCAATCTATATTGGTTCATACAAATTTTCCCATTTTCTCTAAAACCAACCCTTTCTTCATTTCTTTTGGCAGAATAGTATTCCATTATATTCATATACCATTCTTTATCCAGCTATTCCCAATTAAAATAGAAAATACTAATAATTCAGTTGATTACTTCTTCTTGAAAAATATGAATATATGAATCACATTTCATATCTATCAACTTCAAACCCATATCTCTTCTTTACTTCAATGCTAAATGTTTTCTTAAAATTATCTATACCTAATTCCTACAGTTCCTCACCATTAATTCCCTTTTAGACCTCTTGTAATGCAACTTCTATCCCTACTATTCATCTGAAACTAATTTTGCAAATATCACCAATGATTTTCAGATAGCCAAATTCAGAGACCTTCTTTTATTCATTATCCTCTTTGACCTAACTGAATAATTCAATATTTTTCCATTTTGTGCTTTTGGATATTTACTATTCCCTTAGCTCCAGAGGCCACACATTTTGCTATTTCTCTTACTCTTTCCTTCATCATATCTTTGCAGTATTTCCAAACTTCTACATTTGAAAATATTTTCTTCTTTCATTACATTAATTCCTAAGGCATGCGCCTTCACTCCCACAGTTCCAACCTTTACATAGATGACTTCCGAGTCTATACTTTTACCACTAACTTGTCCACAGGACAATTTTATTTGACAATCCATTTGGAAGCCAAATCCAAGATGTTCCATATTTAAATAGTTATTTACTCCTAAAATTTTCTTCCCTCTGACCATTTCTGCTTCTGGTACTATGATTTACCCCAGTCTTCCATGTTTGAAAACTTGGGTGTTATCTTTGACTCTTCCCTCTTGCCCAGTTCACATATTTAATCAGTTACTATGTCCTGTTTTTTCTAACTCTGTAGCATTTTACTTTTCTTTATTTTAAGAGTTCTGGGCTTACATTTATTTAGCTACACACTTTCAATTTATCTGTTCCCTCTCATAAATGGAAAGCTATTAAAGCTAGTATATCAATACATATTTCTTAGTGAATTGATTATGAACTATTCCTGAAATCAAGTAAGAGGAGAGGAATAGGTTATATTTGACATTTCAGAAATTGTAGTCCTTCTTATGACTTTAAGTTTCTTCCTAAAACAAATAATAATACTTTTAAAATATTCTTTCACTAATTCTGAATGGTTGTAAATTAATAAATACCATAGTGTCTAAGTATTAAATTTGAGAGCTGCTCAGAAAGAAACAGAAGGAAACATGATGTCTATGAGTTGGCTGCAATCTATTAGGACAGGTAGCATAAGGATGTAATTGGAGAGATGAATGGAGAAGACAAACTGGTCATAAAGAATGATCTAGAGATAACCTATGGATAGCCCACATGTACTATTGGTATCAAGGTTCCATTGAATCAAATTTTCATTAATTATTATATGAAATTTTTTTGAATAAAAAGCATTGAACTTAGTTCATTAGGACAATTCACAACTTTCTTAACCTCTATAGCCCTCAGTTTCCTTCCTTATAAAATGAAGGGGCAGGCTAGATGTCTTATAATTGACTGGAGGGTAGGTTATTTTTTAAAATCTATTTTGTTGAAACTTGAAAATACTTGTACTTACTAAGAAAACATAGAAGTTTTACTATGGTCTGATGGTATTAGTCATGAAAACATGGAAATGAAGTTCTTCAAAGTGTCTTAGAGAGATTTTTGTTATATTTGGAGATAGAAGCTATTTTAGTTCTTTGGAACACTGGCATTTAGGTACCCAGAGACCTTTGGAGGAAGGACCGTCAATGCAGACTTTCACTCCCAAAATTTACTTTATTTGGAGATACCTACAGAATATACTGATGAACATATTTAACAGAGCTGTAGCTACAGGATTAGAGCTCAGGAAAGAAATGAGGGCTTGACAGAGATATACTGGAACATCCACTTGACTGGATTTGTTTTATCAGCATCTCATTAATTAAGAGAAAGTTGAACATCAAAAGAAAATTTGATCAGAATGATGAGATCCTCATTGATTAGATATTAATTCAACATTCTTTACTCCCCTGTATTTACTAAAATAGAAGTGAAGAAATTTTAGAAAGATTTATTTTCTTTTTCTTCCTTATTTTCCCTTTTTTCTCATTCTTCCTTACTATAATTTCTTTGTCATTAAAAAAAGAAGAATCAATCATTCAACAAACATTTAATAAGAATCTACTTTTTTGGGTGGCTAGGTGGCGCAGTGAATAGAGCACCAGCCCTGGAGTCATGAGGACCTGAGTTCAAATCCAGGTTCAGACACAACACAAAAACTAGCACTGTGACCTTGAGCAAGACACAACCCCAAATGCCCCCCAAAAGGCAAAAATAAAATCTACTTTTTGTTTTCTAAGCACAATACTAGACACTTGAGTGAAGAGTCCAAAATATTGAAGCAATCCCTATTTTCAAAGAACTTGTCAGGTCTATTTCCATTACACTGTAATGGTCACCATTTTTATTTTGAATAGTTTAATACTTACCTTAAATTGAAAATATCAAATCAAATGGGATCTCTATAAATCCAATAATAGTCTTGCAGAAATTATTTAAGGTATGGCCTATAAACTAGAGGTGATATACATAAAATTCCATTTTCGTTTTATTTTTTTTCCCTATGCATAGTCTGCTTACACTCAAGCTGGGTTGAACATATACTTTCCAACTTGTGGGTTCCAAGATAGTTCCTAAGTAATTCACAATACCCTATAGATTCCTTTTCTGTTTTGTATTTTATAATTTAACAAATAATTTACAGTGAAATATGCACATGCAAAGAAATCTGTGAAAGTGATCATTGTCTACGAAGCAATGAGTTAAATTCTTAAGAAGAAGAATTCTCAATTGGGATTGCAGAAGAAAAAGAAGCAGTTCAAACTTTTTGTGCCATTTTTGATCAGCAGAATGATAATGCCTTTAATTTCTGAATAATCATACTCTTTGCCCTAACATCTTTGACACCTTCATAGTAATAAATAATAATTTAATGTCTTTCTATTGCTTCTGGTACAGAATATAATAAAAAATATTTACTTATTTTGAGCAAAAAATCTTTTAGTAAAACATTTTACTTTTTTATTAAAATAATTTAAATAAATACTATAAAATACCAATTACACAGAATGTATAGGAAATTGCTTTGCAATTGAGTTAGGATTTAAATGAATTTTTTTCAGCAACCTTTTAAAAAAGTCTTTCTAAAATGTTTATCCATTTCTCTGCTTTAGCAAGTTTTAGGATGTAAGTAATATTGAATTATTATAAAATCTCCCTCATTTTATAGAGAAGGAAACTGAGGACTATAGAGATTAAGAAATTTGTGAATTGTCCTAATGAACTAAGTTCAATGCTTTTTTATTTAAAAAATCATATAATAATTAATGAAAATTCCATGCAATGGAACCTTGATACCAATAGTACATGTGAGCTATCCATAGGTTATATCTAGATCATTCCTTATGACCATTTTGTCTTATCTATTCATTCGTCTCTCCAATTATATGCTCATGCTCCTGTCCTATAAAGTTCTTGGTCATTAATAGATTGTAGCCTACATATAGCCATCGTGTTTCCTTCTGTTTCTTTCTAAGCAACTCTGAAATTTAATACTTAGACAATATGTTATTTCATAATTTACAACCATTCAGAATTATTGAAAGAATATTTTTAAAGTAGTATTATTTGTTTTAGGAAGAAACAGAGTCATAAGAAGGACTACAATTTCTCAAATGTCAAATATAACCTATTCCTCTCCTCTTACTTGATTTCAGGAATAGTTCATAATCAATTCACTAAGAAATATGTATTGATAAATTATCTCAGTAACATGGCATTATCACTCTAATCTTTTTTTGCTGTTGTTCTTTTTGGAGGAGGGAATGCTTGGCAATTGGGGTTAAGTGAATTGCCCAAGGTCACATGGCTAGTTTTTGTGTTCAGTGTCTCAGGCCAGATTTGAACTCAGGTCCTCCTGACTCCAGGGCTGGTGCTCTATTCACTGAGCCACCTAGCTGCCCCATCACTCCAATCTTATTTTCTTTCAATTTGCAACTTAGATTTGCAACCTAAAAAAATGGGGGAAAAACATTTAACATAATATTCCAGTAAGTCTCCATATTCATTCTCATCTCTTTTTTTTAGCTCTAATACTGCTGCTCTACCTCTCTGTTGTCATGTCTTGGATATCCTATAGAAAACATCCAAAAAAGAATTCATGGTCTTTCTTGGCAAGTGCATTTTGCCTCCTAATAACAATGTTTCTCTCAAAAGAGAGAAACTTTCTCCTAGCTACCAAAGTTCACAGTCTGGACATATTCTTTGACTCTCTCCTCTCCCTCACTTAACCACCCCATTTCCCCCTCCCCCACACACAATGTCCCATCAGTTCTCAAATCCTGTAAATTCTACCTTTTCAGTGTTGCTTGCTTCTACCTCCTTTTCTTTGTTGATACCACAACCACACTTCTTCAAGCCCTAATTATTTACCACCTTGATGATTATAATGGCCTCCTAATAGGTCTCCCTTTATTCCATCTCCTCCTTGTCCAATTCATCTCTCATACAGCTGTTAAATAGATATTCCTAAAGTCTTAACTATGAATCACATCGTTCCCTTGCTCAAAAAGCTTCAGTGGCTATGTATTGCCTCAGGGATAAAATAAAAGCTTCTATATTTGTTAGCTAAAGTCTTTCACAATCTAATTTCTAGTTTTCCCAAATGATGAGGATCCTTCACAATGTATTATGTATGTCTCTTTATCTAGCACAGTGCTTCATACATAGTTCAATAGTTTGACTTAATACAGCAAAGTTCTTAGTGCATTTGTGGGAAGGAAGGAAGGAAGGAAGGAAGGAAGGAAGGAAGGAAGGAAGGAAGGAAGGAAGGAAGGAAGGAAGGAAGGAAGGAAGGAAGAGAGGAAGGAAGGAAGAGGGAGGGAACTAGAAAAGAAGGGAGGGGTGAAGGAAGGAAGAATTATTTTTCTTCACATATAAGGTGTTAAGTATTACACTTATTAGAATAAGGAAATTTCATTGAGTCAAAAATATCTATTTGAATATGACATAATGTCCATTTTAGGACATACATCCTTAATGAATCTGTGAGGGTGTTACCTTCTTATCTGAATATTATTTATTGAGAGGAATTGTGGGTGCAACCTCAGAGCCACATTTTCAGGTCAATCTTGAGCCTAATCTGAAGTTCGTTTTCATCAGTGGTTGCTAATTTCAGCAATCTGATCCCTACCAAGAGACAAATGTGAATTACTAGGTCCCCATTCAGGAACAAACTTAAAGGATATACCTCTTTGGGAACAGCCTACTTAGATTCTCAGGAATGCACACAAATGCCTACCCAAGATGAGAAGTACTTGGAATCCCAAAATATTTAAAACAGAAAAATTAATTTCATAGGTTCATTCTTGAGCTTCTCACACTACAGTATACTTCCCTCACTATGGAAAGAGATCTGAGCAGCAGTATCTGATTTGTCCATCGTGCTGATGTTCATTAGTTAATTGTTAATTGATTCCAATTGGGTTACTGTTGATGTTTAAGTCATAATTGTGATGCCTTTGTGCTTACACTCTGTCTCTTCATGATTGGAAGCTTACCTCACCTCTCGTGATTCTGTGGTGGGTATGGAGTCTGTCAAGAACATACATATTGCTTTGTTTACTTCCTTCTGACATCTGCCCCTGAGCTTTAAAGAATTAAGACACTGATAGACTAATTTTAGTTAATTTTCAAGTTTTAAAACTTAAATTATTATTATAAATTACTATGGCTACATTGCCATGATAAGAAGAGCAAAATTAATATTTTAGACTAGACCAAGAATGTTACATATTTAAAAAGAGACAATCTTCTTTCAAAAATGAATTTGAGTATTCATTCATGATGCTAATAACATTTTAATTCCATTTATAATGAAATAGCTGCCCCATAAAATTATAAAGCTATATTATACTATTAGATGAAAACTTTTAAGTTACACATTTTAACTTTATTATTCATAATGATCCATGTACTTGTGCGCTTATAATAGAGCCAAATGAATTATGATAACATCATGCATAGATCTTCTTTTCAAGGGAACATAAGGCCAGGAGAATCTTAAATGGTAAAGATTTATATAAATGGTATAAAGATTTATGTGTAGCTAGTGATATGTGTACTTTTGGAAAAATCCAAATGATATCTATCTAGGGTTATTCAAAAGATGTTCATCATGTCTATGTTCTGGAAATTTACCAGTCTGAAAAGATTATTACCAATTTTTCACAACTATTAACAATAATGAAACTTGTGGCAGTGAACAGTAATATCTTAAAAAAGCACTATGCCGCTTCTATCATTTATGTATTAAAATTCTTTTCCTCTTGATTCCTGATTTCTTCAAATCTTGATAATGGAAAGTATTTCCTGACAAAATTACAGTAATATATTAGTAGATCTCTAAAATAGTACCAGATGAAATATTGCAATTTGAAGAAAATATTTGATTCAAAAGTCCATCTGGTATATGCTTAGCACCAACAAGAGCTTATCATAATCATTTGTGAGAGTAGATATGTCAAATATATGTATTTAGAGGAATATCTCAGGTGAAAGAAAGCAGATGAGATTGAATGTTCTCATAAAGAAAAAAATATATAAAATGTTTGTCCTCAAAATTTTCTTCAAGCACTGAACAAAGTACTATCAATGTTCTGGGATAATAAAAAAACTGGTCTCATAATTGACTATTACATCAAACTGAAGATCCTTTTGAAGTCAATTCTGCTTCCATAATCATTTTTACATCCTTAGTTGCAGAAACTTTTGAAAGTTGTGTTCTAGCCATAGATAACCCAGAGGGGGGTATTAATTAACTGCACCCAACAGTGTTTCAATAGTATTGAAATGTGATCTCCCAGCCATGCACTTTATGAATGAGAAAAACTTTTACATATTAAAACTAAAAACCAGTGGGAAACCATTGGGTTTTACTTTATCCTGTTAAGAGTATAAAGCTCAAAAGAGAGGGAATGAAAGAAAATCAACACTAAAGTCCAACCCAGAGGCCCTTTTAAACAAATTTTATCAGTACTAGGGAGATTCAGGGGTCTTAAAAGGGGTAAGACATTCATGAAGGGGAAAACCCAAGAAACTGGGAGAATAGTCTCCATTATGGTGTGTGTAAACTGAACAGAACTGGCCTCTAACCCGTGGATTCCCAAAACCAAACAAAGCAGGCTAGAGAGGAGAGTCCGGAAGCAAACAGAAGTTTAATTTCAAAGTGAAAGAACTGGCTTGTAAGCAAGGATACATGTGCCAGAACCCTGCCCATGGTGGGGGAAACCCATTTTAGTGTAGGCAGATTTCAATTCTTATTCCTTTGGCTATGAAAGTGAGCTGTAGCCCTGACAATGAGGGGTAATATCAATAATGAGACAACTTTGATTCATAGCAGGGCTTCATGACTAGAAAACTGATGCAGCAGGTGCCTGTCCGAGCTCAGAGAACACCTGGTGCTCGTCAAAGCAATACAATAATTATTTGAAACAATTCTGGGATTTTTCTGTGGCTGAGATCATCCAGAGGGTGAGCACAAAAGATTGCTTTTAAGCCAAGTTCAGGGCATAGCTTGCTTACTGGGCCTTAGTTCTGGAAAACAGGGTGTCTCCTAATACTTTTACATATGGGAGGAAGATCTTAACCTCTTAAGAGAAGCCCCAACTTTCTTGGATACCAATGAACCATCTACTGACTCTGATATTAATAGCTCCTGGCCAGAAGTAGATTGGTCCTGTAATACTGGGGATCTAAGTACAAAATCATAGTGTTTAAACAGGATAATAGGACTCACCTATTCCAACTCCTTCATTTAAAAAAATGTGAAAACTGACACTGAGAAGTGACTTGTTTAAGGCCACATAGGCAATGAGTAGCAGAGATAGGAGTCAATAGGTTATTTCAACTCCAAATCTAGGGTTCTTTTGACTGTCCTGTTCTAAAATAGACTTAGCTATTGAACCCTATGACTTTGAACAGAGGATAGAGCTAGTAAATAAACTACATTATATATGTAAAAATTGACTTCACTGTTCACTTCTGTGTCAGGATATCTTTTGTCAGAGCCATACATTGTGATGATATTTTATTGTGGCTTTCTGCCTATTAAGTCTGCCAACATCCCCAAATATGCCTGGATCATTGTGAACTCTTCACTTCTCTCTATGTAATTGTAATTGTAACCTCAGAAAAATAATAAATATTTCTTGATTAATTGATTCAGAGTAGATATTGCATTTATTTTTAATCTTATTTTATTTATCCCAATTACACATAAAAACAACTTTAACATTCTTTGTTTTTTTTTTTTAGTTTTGAGTTCCAAATTCCCTTCCTCCAACTGATAAGGCAAGAAATTTTATGTAGCTTATACATTTATAGTCATGCAAAACACATTTCCATATAAGTCATTCTGTGAAAAAATGTGGACAAAAAAAAAGAAACAAGAAAAATGCAGAAAGTCAGGAAAATATATCTTTGATCTGGGTATAGGCTCTACCAGTTCCTTCTCTGGAGATAGATAGCACCTTTCATCATAAATCCTATGGAACTGTCTTGTGTCTTTGTATTGCTGAAAGTTGTGTTGTATCCTTGTATATACTTTGCATACTATTGGAATTAATTGTTCTTTAAATAATTGATAGAATTTACTTGTATTCATCTGGCCTGGGAGATGTTGTTCTCAGTGAGTTCATTGATGGCTTGTTCAACTTCTTTTTTTCTGAAATGGGTTATTTAAGTATGTTTTTTCCTCTTCCATTCATCTGGGCGATTTATATTTTTTGTAAGTATTCATCCATTTCACTAAGATTGTTAAATTTATTGACATACAGTTGGGCAAAATAGATTCTAATTATTGTTTTGATTTCCACTTCATTGGTGATGAATTCATTCTTTTCATTTTTGATGCTGGTACTTTTGTTTTCTCCTTTCTTTTTTTTAATCATATTAACCAAAAGTTTATCTGTTTTACTTTTGCTATTGTTGTTGTTGTTTTCACAAAACCAGCTCTTAGGTTTTATTTATTAGTTCAATAGTTTTCTTCCTTTCAATTTTATTTATCTCTCCTTTGGTTTTCAGAATTTCTAATTTGGTATTTAATTGGGGATTTTTAATTTATTCATTTTCTAACATTTTTTAGTTTCATGCCCAATTCAATTACCTCATCTTTCTCTGTTTTATTCACATAAGCATTTAGAGATATATGACTTCCCCAAAGAACCATTTTCTCTGCAACCTACAAATCTTGATATGTTGTCTCATTATTGTCATTCTCTTGGATGATGTTAGCTCTCTGTCTTTTTTAAAAATTAAAAGTTCTTAGGTACCACATCTCACCTATCAGATTTGTTAACATGACAAAACAGGAAAATTATAAATGTTGGAGAAGATGTGGGAAAATTGGTACACTAATACATTATTGGTGGAGTTGTAAAATGATATAACCATTGTGGAGAGCAATTTGGAACTATGCCCCAAAAAACTATAAAAATGTGCATACCCGTTGACCCAGAAATACCAATTCTAGGGCTGTATCCAAAAGAGATCATACAAATGAGAAAAGGACCCATATATACAAAAATATCTATAGCAGTTCTTTCTGTGGTGGCAAAGAATTAGACATCAAGAAGATGCCCATAAATTGGGGAATGGCTGAACAAGTTGTGGTATATGAATGTAATGGACTACTATTGTGCTATAAGAAATGATAAGCAGGGGCAGCCAGGTAGCACAGAGAGTAAGAGCACTGGCTCCAGTGTTGAGAAGACCTGGAGATCGAATCCCGGGCTCAGACACTTAGCACCCACCCAGAAACACCTGGCCATGTAACCTTAAGCAAGTTACTTAACCCCAATTGCTTAGGGACGGCCAGGTGGCTCAGCTAGTAAGAGCACCGGCTCCAGTGTCGGGATGACCTGGATTAAATCCAGGCTCAGATACTCAGCACCACACCCAGAAATAACTGGCCGTGTAACCTTGAGCAAGTTACTTAACCCCAATTGCTTTAAAAAAAAAAAAAGAAATGATAAGCAGATGGACTTCAGAATAACCTGGAAAATTTTATTTGAATTCATGCTGAGTGAGGGGAGCAGAACCAGGAGATCACTGTACACAATTAGAGACACATCCTATCTCTGATGACTAACTTTGATAATCTTAATTCCTCTCACCAATACAAGGTTGGGGGAGCAACTAAGTGGTGCACTGGCCCTGGAGTCAGTAGAACCTGAGTTCAAATCCAACATCAGCCACTTAACACTTACTAGCCATGTGACCTTGGGCAAGTCACTTAACCCCAATTGCCTTGCCTTCCCCCTACCAAAAAGCAAAGAAAAAAAAATACAAGGTTGTTGGGGCAGATCCAAGATGGTGGAGTAAAAGCAGGAACTTTCTTAAGCTAGGTCTCCAACCACCTCCAATACCTGTAAAAAATTATTCTAAACAAATTTTAGTGCTACAGAACCGACAAAGTGACAGAGTGAAACAAATCTCCTGCTGAAGGCAGCCTGGCAGGCCAACAGAAAGGATCTATTGCACCAAGCTGGGGATGGAATGAAGTCCTACATGACCCATGCTGGCCTAGACCAGCAACACAGACCTGGTGACAAAGATGATCAAAACATAGAATCAGGAGGAGACAACAAAGTCAAAACTCCTGCCTCAAAATCAATCCTCCAAGAAAATTTTGAATCGGTTGCAGGTCATGGAGGAGCTCAAGAAGGATTTTGAAAATCAAGTAAGAGAAGTAGAAGAAAAATTGGGAGGGAATAATGCAAGAAAATCATGAAAAGAGAGTCAACATCCTGCTAAAGGAGACCCAAAAATACTGAAAAAAATGACACCTTAAAAAAATAGGCAAACTCAAATGGAAAAAAGGCCCAAAAAATACAGTGAGGGGAAGAATGCCTTAAAAAGACAAATTATCCAGATAGAAGAAGGAATTTCAAAAAATCATGAAAGGAAACAATTTCTTCAAAATTAGATTGGAGGAAATGTAAGCTGATGACTTTTTGAGAAATCAAGATACTATAAAACAGATCCAAATAATTGTAAAAATAGAAATCAATGTGAAATATATCATTGGAAAAACCACTGACCTGGAAAATAGATCCCGGAGAGATAATTCAAAAATTTTTGGACTACCTGAAAGCCATGATCAAAAGGAGAGCCTAGACATCATCTTTCAAGAAACTATCAAGGAACATTGCCCTGATATTCTATAACCAGAGGGAAAATAGAAATTGAAAGAATTAACCAATACATGCAACTGGGAAATAAAATATACAGGCAATGGGATATAGAAATCCATCTTACCCTGTAAGTAAGTAAGGGGTAAGGAGGTAAGGAGGGAATGTGGGTGATATAAGAGAGGGCAAATTGGGGGAAGGGGTATTCAGTACACTTGCCATCTTGGGGTGGGGGTAGGGGAGAGATGGGGAGAAATTTTAAAACTCAAAATCTTTTGGAAATAAATGTTGAAAACTAAAAAAATAAATAAATTTTAAAAATTAATTTAAAAAAATACAAGGTTCTAAGACAACTTCAAAAAACTCATGTTGGAAAAAGTTATCTGGATTCAGAGAAAGAATTACATTACCTGAATTCAGAGTGAAACAAACTATTTGCTCTCTCTTTTCTCTTTTGTTTTATTTCTCCTTTCTCATGGTTAATTCTACTGGTTATAATTATTCTTTAATAGGTTCAGTATGAATGTATACATAGAGCTTATATCAAATTATGTGACATTTTGGGGTGGGAAGAGGGGATAGATGGGGAGAAAATTTGGAACTCAAAATTTTATGGAGGTGAATGTTGAAACCTAAAAATAAATAAATTTTTAACTAAAAAACAATAAATTTACTTTAGACATTATAAAATATTTGGGAGTCTACATGGCAAAGCAAACCCAGGAACTATATGAACACAATTGCTGAAGAAGTTATGGTATAGGAATGTAATGGAATACTATTGTGCTATAAGAAATGATGAGCAGGCAGATTTCAGAAAAAACCTAGGAAGACTTACATGAACTAATGCTGAGTGAAGTGAGCAGAAACAAGAGAACATCATACACAGTAATAACTACATTGTGTGATGACTGACTTTGGTAGACCTAGCTCTTCTCAGCAATGCAAGGATCTAAGACAACTACAAAAAACTGGAAAATGCTGTCCACATTGCCAAAAAAGAAAGGTGGAGTCTGAGTGCAGATTGAAACATACTATTTTCTCTCCTTTTCTTTTGTTGTTTCATTTTGTTTCTTCTTTCTCATGGTTCCTCACATTAGTTCTAGTTCTTTTCATCATAACTAATGTGAAAATGTGTTTAATATGCAAGGTATAAGTAGAGCTTATATCAGGTTGCAAGTCATCTTGGGGAGGGGAGAGGAGAGTGAGGGAGAGAAAATTTAAAGCTCAAAATCTTATGAAAGAATATTGTCCACTGGAGCCACCGCCAGAGCCGCCGAGGTGTCCTGAGGGTGCAAAGCTGCGCTGGGATGGAAACCATGGTGAGCCCATGGAAGGACAATTACTGGATGAAGACCTATAAAAACAAAGCACTGAACCCAGAAGAAATGAGAAAGTGGCGAGAGGAAGAGGCAATCCAGCTTCGTAAGCAGAAATAAGGGCAACAGCTTTTTAAATGAAGAAATGTAGAACTAATCAGTGAAGGCACCGCCATGTTTGACACACTAATCATGGACTCCTATGTCAGTTCCACCACCAGGGATAGAGTGATCACACCAGAGATTATGAAGATGCTCTTTTCTGAAGACTCTGACCTGCAGTTAGCAACCACCCAGAAATTCTGCAAGCTGCTCTCAAAGGAGCCAAATCCTCCCATAGATGAAGTGATTAGTACCCCTGGAATAGTGGACAGGTTTGTGGAATTTCTGAAGAGGAGTGACAACTGCACATTCCAGTTTGAAGCTGCCTGGGCCCTGACTAACATTGCCTCAGGGACCTCGCAACAGACTAAAATTGTCATTGAAGCTGAAGCTGTCCCTATCTTCATAGAATTACTTAACTGACTTTGAGGATGTACAAGAGCAGGCATTGTGGGCCCTGGGAAACATAGCTAGTGACAGCTCTGTGTGCAGAGATCATGTCCTGAACTGTGCCATCTTCCCACCTTTGTTGATACTCCTCACTAAATCCGTACGTGTGACGATGACTCGGAATGCTTTCTGGGTCCTGTGAAACCTTCCCCAAGGAAAGAATCCGCCCCCCCAAGTTTGAGAAGGTATCTCTCTATTTGCCTGTGCTGTCCTGCCTGCTGTTCAGCAGTGACTCAGACTTGTTGGCAGATGCATGCTGGGCCCTCTCTTATCTGTCGGAAGGTCCCAATGAGAAGATTCAAGCTGTCATAGACTCTGGGGTCTGTCGGAGACTGGTGGAACTCTTAATGCACAATGATTATAAAGTGGCCTTCCCCGCCCTCCAAGCTGTAGGCAACATTGTCACTGGAGATGCCATCCAGACCTAGGTGATTCTCAACTGCGCAGTGCTACCTTGCCTCCTCCACTTACTAAGTAGTCCCAAGGAGTCGATATGGAAAGAAGCTTGCTGGACAATTTCCAACATAACAGCTGGAAACAGGGCCCAGATACAGGCTGTCATAGATGCAAATATTTTTCCTGCATTGCTTGAGGTCCTGCAGAAAGCTGAATTCTGCACAAGCAAAGAGGCTGCCTGGGCCATCACCAATGCCACATCAGGGGGAACTGAGCAGATCAGGTATCTGGTTACATTGGGTTGCATCAAACCTCTGTGCGACTTGCTGACTGTGATGGACTCTAAGATCGTCCAGGTTGCCCTCAATGGCCTGGAAAACATCCTCTGGTTGGGTAACCAGGAGGCTAATCAGACGGGCACAGGGGCCAACCCCTACCGTGGCCTTATTGAAGAAGCTTATGGTTTGGACAAGATTGAGTTTCTCCAGAGCCACGAAAACCAATAGATCTACCAGAAGGCCTTTGACCTCATTGAGCACTACTTTGGCGTAGAAGATGAAAATACAGGCCTGACTCCTCGGGTGGATGAGACACAGCAGCAGTTCATCTTTCCGCAGCCTGAGGCCCCCATGGAGGGCTTCCAACTATAATGCCTGCCCAGGAGAGGGGAGGGGAAGGAGAAGAGAGGAGAGCACCACAGACTGGCCCATACAGTCCTTGCCAATGGTGGTGGTGACAGTGGTAGTAGTGGCAGCAATGGTGGTGGTAGCAGGGAGGGACAGCCAGGTTTCCTGCCCCAGCCCTGGAGACTGCCTTTGCTGCCCAATTCTCCACTCCCTTCCCAGAAGGCCCCTCTGAGGACAGGTCAAGGCCAAGGCCTTGCTTTCATGGAGAGAAGGGGACTTGTTTTTCCTCCTTACCCACTGTTTTTGCGGCATACCTGTCTAACCGAGGAGCCCAGGGTGGAAAAAGGAGGACTGACATAATCAATTTGCACCTTTTTTTTTCTTTTGTGGTGATTTTTCTCTTCATCCTTCCCTTCCACCCTCCTTGGCCCCTGCCCCAGGCTGTGTCAGTCTTACTTTGGGTACTTGAGTAGATGGAATATTCCAAGGGGGGGTGGGGAGGGAGGGAGAGAATAAAAAAAAATAATAAGTTGTTCATGCTCTGGTGGAATATTAATCCCGGATGCTTGGATTGAGCCATTGAAGTTTTTTCTTTTTCCTTTTGCACATTTTACTGGTATTATAATTCCTCCTGGCATTTCAGGGATGTCGTTGGGTCTCTAAGAGTAGAGAACCTGACTCTCACCAGCGGCTGGTACACTATGACCATGATGTTACCATTCTGGTTGCCTTCCCTTTTGCCTTTCTGCCTCCCCAGGGCTGGGGGGGGGGCCTTTGGGGAAACCAGTTCTACCTTCCCTGGTTTGGGAGATGGTCCACCTTATGATTACAAGGTTGGCCTCATGAAAGGGGATGGTAAAGGCCTTCAGGGGAAAAGACCCAGATGTAGCTACTGATCTTGTTTTTCCAAAACTCCCTCCACCCAGCTGTCAAAATGGTGCAACCCCTAACTTCATTGTTTACTTGAAATTCACCCTCAGTGGTGGGACCTGCCCTGAGGCAGTGACATTTTCTCCTGAGTCCATGGTGGGTGATGGTCTCTTTCCTTTATTGGGGGAAAGAAACAGGCCTCAGCCTGGTTTCCCACAGAGGAAATGCAGAAATGGCAACACATGTCGGGATTGCTGGAGACTTGTGTCATTAGCCTTTCTTGCTCCTCCTCCACAGCTGGATCATGATAATTTTACTTAAAAAGGAGAGAATGTCAAAGCTCTGTATTTTTTATATTCTGTATATTAGGTAGGTGAGTCTTAACTGGTTTGGGGAGGAAACAGATCTATGAGCTGTCTTAATTTCTATAAATAGGATGCTGTGAGGCAGACAGAGCCTGGTAATGAGACCTCCCTCACACTTAATAGGTTCCAGTCCTTCTCCCTTCTTGCCTGATCGGGCATGAGTCACCCCTGGTTTTTCACCTAGCCAAGCACATCAAGATGGCCTAGGAGTTGTAAACAAAAGGTCTTAGAAGGGGAGGGAGTAGGGTAGGGAATGGAAGAACTGTGCTCCATTTTAATCTTGCTGGACTCTTAGTAACCCTGAGGTCAGAGAGAGAGCTGGAGGTCCTGACCAAGCCCAGCTACCGTTAGCATCTGATGACCCAAATAACCCCCCATCATACAGTGACCGTAAGCCCCCACTCTACTAGTCTAGAAGCCTTCTCCTTGCAATAGTAAGGATGAGGAGATGGGAGTTTTCCTCTTTTGGTTCCGCCAGCATCATTCTGGTATTGACATGCTATGGCTGTGACCTTCTTCAGGCCTCTTTGTGCACTTAGCACCTAGAATATACCCCAAGGAACAGTTGCCTCTTTACTCCTCAAAGCATAATCTGTGTTTCTTTGCCTATAGCTGCTGACCAAGTGACTCCTAAGTAGTAAAGGCAGGGAACCAGGACCTCAGGAAAGGGCTTAGGCTCTCACCTCTGTAAGGCTTTGTTGCAGCAAGGGCAGATGGGAGGTAAAACTTTATACTTGGACTTAAGAACAAGTCCCTTTAGCAGGTTCCATTTAGTTGATCAAAATAAATACTCTCTCAAATCGATATCTTCTCCCACTTTGAAAAATAAAAATGCTTTTCCACAAATTGGTCATTTTTGTTGCTTTTGAACATAAGACCACAAGCAGAGTTATGTACATACAAGACACCTGCTATCTTGACCCAGGAGGGCCAAGAAGAATACATGTGTCCTCCTCTGACATGTTAAAGGAAGTGTTTCATTGGCCATTGGACTTTTCTTCCTTCTCCCTACCCTAAGATACATTTCTCTGCCGCTATACTAAAAGTTGCTACACTGGTAGCTATAGGTGAGAGACACAAATCAATGATTTCCCAACCTTTTTATAAACCTATGAACACTGAGCTCTTATGTAATCTAGCCCTGGAATCCTGGGGGTGACTTCCCAGTTCCCCAGAACATAAGAGCACTGGAACTTTGTTTCAATAAGCCCAATGTCATTCACAAGATTATCTTTCCTCAAGTCAGGAGAAAAACTATTTTTATTGGTGTTTTTGATCTGAAGAGTGACAGTATTTCAGAAGAATCCATGACAAGCAGCATCTCAGTGTCTGAAACTCCTTATGATTAAAATATCCATCTTGGAACCCCAAAACATATCTGATTGAGCCCAGTGGTCCAGATGGCAGGGGATTTGCATGGCCTTCAGACCATTGCTCAAAATTAGGGAAACAATAACCTCAAATTGACTTTGTCAGGCTTTTCTTTAGTCTTCTGCCGTTCTCATGCTCTCTACCTTAGGGAGGTAGTGACTCCATCTTTACTCCTTGCTTGTATGCTCCCAAACCAGAGAAGGGGGATCCCTTTGGTTTGTCTCATGCCTCACTTGACAGATGCCTTATTTTCTGATAGTTCTCAGCCCTTCTTAATTTTTATTTCTGACAGGGTTCCTGTACATCCCAAAGTAGTCGTGCCTGCTACTTTTTCTACTTGTCTCCTACCTTTCTCTCTGCCCCTAGAACTAGTTTCTTGGCAGCTTTGGCTATTAAGGCCCTGGTCTCCAAGCCTAAGTCTACAGCCTCTGAATGAGTCTGAGCTTGGGGGACTGGAAGGGTGATGACATGGAAGGTAAGGAAGTGGTCTGAGGAGGGGTGTAGATCTACAGACCTTTTATTGAAGGGGGAATCAAAGCAGATGCTTTTGCAAACAGCCTGAAGCATTTTTCACAACTTGAATTTGGGTTTGGCTGGTAGATGATCCATAATCAAGACTTAGGATTTAAGTTTTTTTGTTAGTACTCCCAGAAAATATACACAAGGACCTGAGAAGGGTAAGATGATATCTCTTAACTGAATGAGTCACTGAATCATCAGCCATCTCATCTCTCTGGTCCATCCAGCCCTAATGGTCCAGTTTTAACCGCTTGGTCATCATATCTGGACTCCTGAGGTCCATGGCCCTCCTCCCCAGATCACTTCACACCTTTCTTTAGATGCAACCAGTGTTTTGTGGACTTACTTCTTTTTTCAGGACCTGCACTGATTTTGCCTTTTGCAAGCAGGAACATATGCCAAGGTTTCTCTCACCTCCCCAGGGACCTAGGAATCCCCCTACCGTAGCAGCCCTT
This sequence comes from Petaurus breviceps papuanus, assembly GCF_028583685.1. Classification (NCBI taxonomy): domain Eukaryota; kingdom Metazoa; phylum Chordata; class Mammalia; order Diprotodontia; family Petauridae; genus Petaurus; species Petaurus breviceps. The sequence goes on from NW_027186325.1 coordinate 1,921,371, forward strand.
TGAACTCTTAATTTATACTGATTCAGAAAAGTCTTTGCCTACCCTAGAAGTTGTTTCTGTACTAAACTATCTTCTCAACTTGGGGAGCATTATAGGGAGATTATGTTTATGGAAGAATGACTCATTCTTTAACATGTTCTTCCTCTCTGGGTCAGCAATGTTGGCATGTACAAGTTCCCAGATGCTTTTGTGTCATGAGCTAGAGAATCCATTTGTTATGATAGATGCAGATACTTTGAAAAAGCCTGGGAGAGGCTTGTGGATTCTGTGTTAGAGATTCCTCCAACCCCTGTAGCTGCCTGGACTCGCTAAATCACCTCTTCCTTCTCCCTTCCCTAAGTTATCTGAGAAAAGGAACAATGGTCAAGGGCTGTGGGGGAACCTTGATTCCTACCTTTGGAGCCATCAGCTTCTGTCTTGTGCCAAATTCACCAGCATGTCCATCCTGTACTTGACTGCCAGTGCCACTCAGGCTTCTCCACTGATGGTAACCATGACAAACTGGCCCTGAGCCTGATAAGGGTAGGAAAAGGGAAACATGTAGCTATAGCATGTGTGTGTACCTTCAGCTGATGTCCTCCCCAGTAGCCCCCTCCTCTCAGTGTAAGGGATTGGGGGATTGACAATGATGAATGCACTTGCATTCTGGAAAGATCATAGACTTAAGGCAGGTCAATCAGGCAGGGCCTTCTAGAAGCACAAGTGGAGTGTGTTTTCAGCTTGGTCCTTTTGCACCAATCCAGCTTCTTCTATGTCTTAGCTCTGAGTTCTCAAATCCAATGGCTTCTAACCAGTAGCCCAGGGCGACCACTTTGTATCCCACCTCCAGTCTCCACTTGCAGGTTTTGCTCCAGACTTGTTCATCAAGCATCTGACATTCCCATTCCTAGCCAATGCAAGAGGTAAAGAACCAGCAAGCAGAGAGGCCTTTCACCAAGGTGATCAGTAGAGGAATTATTGATTGCTTAAAGCAATAATGTAAATTTCCCTCTGCTTCCCACCCTACCTCAGGGGTCACCTCAGGTGGCTTGTGATAGGCATCTGGAGACCCCTAAACCTTTCTTCCTGCCAGTGCAGGGCAAGCAATTCACATTATCCCTAGAGGTCTGCAAAATCTATCTCTGAACAATCCCAGGGTGGAGGTAGGATCATTATTTCAAGGTCAAGACAGATTTGTATAGGAAGAGATGTATACACACATCTGGGACCCTCTGCCTCACAACTGTCCAAGTTAGAGCTTAGCTTTCACAGACATTCCCTATCAAGAGAAGAATAAGACTCTGAGACCAGTTTTGGCCCAGGAACGGGGACTGGAGTTCATTGTTACTGGATATTTACTTACCCCAGTCTATATCATCTTCCTACTACAAATTACTAGGGCAGAGAAGAGAGAGTGAAACAAGCTTGTGCTCCAGGCAGGTTCCCTCCCTTCCCTCCAGAAAATGTTGACTGGTTTTCCCTTTATACTAAAATGTTTATTTTTCTCTATGGTTCTTCAACACTTCTGGATATCTTACCTTCCACCCACAAACCCCAAATGTTCTTAGAGGCCCTTTGGCATTCATTATCCACAGCTGGGTAATTCTAGACTGGACACAGGGCAAAGACAGACCATGGAGTTGAGCGTGATGAGTACAGACTTAACAAATGATATTTATATACACATCAATTTGAAGAGAAAAAAATGTATTTATTTAGGTTTCAAACACTGTGTAACAAATATAATGCAAAAATAAAGACCTGTTGAAAAGTTTAAAAAAATCTTATGGAAGGGAATATTGAAAACTAAAAACAAATAAATTAATTCTAAAAAATACAGAGAGCTCACACAGGTTATCAAAACCACAGTTAAGTCCAAAGTAAAATGAAATAAAACCAAAGAGTTAACACAAGTTATAAGCAAAAAGTTTTCTTTATTCCATTGAAGAAGTGAAACTCGACACATGTGCCAGTGTCCCCTCTAGTAGGAGACCTGCTTTAAAGTGGGAAAATCTCAGTACTTATACCAATGACTACACAGTGAGCTGTAGAACTGACATTGAGGTAATAACAACAATGAAACAAGTTGATTTATAGCAGAACTTCATGACCAGAGCATGTGTGCTACAGGCGCTTTTCTGAGCCCAGACAATACCTGGTGCTTGTGTGAAACAATTCTGGGATTTTGCTATGACTGAGCTCATTATGAGGGTGTGTGCAAAGAATCGTTCTTATGCCAAACTCAGGGCACAGCTTTCTTGCTGGGCCTTAGCTCTTGGAAATAGGGTATATTCCCTCTGAGTTGGTCCTAAACTATTGACCCAGCTCCAGTAGCCATAAGGTAATCCAAAAATGTCCTTTTGTCAGTATTAAGGTAGCAACGATAATGAAAATCAAGGCCATCACTGTTTCTTTGAGTATGTAGTTATGTTACTATCTTCTAGGAAACATTGGACAAGCACATTAGGAAGACATTCTGATTTATAAGTATTACCAAAAAAAAATTCAAATTACATCCACATTCATACCCAAATAGCACTTGACTATCTTTTAGAATACCATCCATTCCAAAAGATTCAGACATTTTTTTCAGCTTTATCTTTACCACTTTGCACTCTGCTACTAAATACTTTGTATTAGAGTCCCAAGTAGAGGAGGGTAGGGGTGGGGGCGGGGAACAGGCTGGAAAATGTTTGACAGCTGCTTTCAGAAAAAGGAAAAAGTATACATTTGAACTTTAATCTGCATTATTAACATTTTCTCCATCACTCTTTTAAGTGGGCAACAATTCAAACCCCTGTTTTAATTGATTTCTGAAGTGTAAGTGCTGAAAAGGAAAATTTAACAATCAACATGTCCCTAGTATATGACTGCCTGGAGGACTGTTTAGCCATCCCCAGTGTAGTGTCTGGACTCACTTCAGCTCCAGAACTCCCACCCTGGGACCTCACTGTCCTAAGTGGTCCCAGACATGATTCAATTTCCACTGTAACCATCTCCTTGCCATCTTCAGCCTCCACAAGGCATATATGTAGGCTTGGCAAACAGAGAGCAACCTAGCTGTGCCTGCGTGACTGCTCTAGGAAACTCACCCATTTGAAGCCTATAGAGTCATGGAATGGATCTTAAAGGTCATTTGACTCCTAACTTCTTATAGACTAAAAAACTTAGACCAGAGAGGTTGAGTAACTGATCTAAGGTCATATAGGTAGTAATATGCAAAACTGCATCAAAATATTAATCTAGAATGGGAAGGCACAAGCACTGAATAATGTTTCAAGAATGCTCCATCAACCTTAGCAGATAAGAAGTTAGTAAACTTTGAGAAAGAAGTTTCACTAGTGTGGAAATATTGGAAACCGGATCATTCATGACTGAAGGAAACAAATGTTTATTAGGTGCCTACTATGTACCAGATGCTTTATAAATATTATCTCCTTTGATCCTCAAAACAATCCTTCAGGGTAGATGCTATTAATATCCTCATTGTAAAGCTAAGGAAACTGAATCAGACAGAGGTTAAGTGACTTTCCCAAGGTCACACAGATAATAAGTATTCAAGGCAGTATTTGAACTCAGGTCTTCTTGACTCTAGGTGCAATACTTTATCCACTATACCACCTAGTTGGCAGCAAGTATTGAAGAACTGGAGGCAGTGAGGAGTTTGAAAGGAAGTAGATATATAGGACAATAACTTGAATAGCTGAGTAAATGGAAGTTTTTTTAAGTTCAGGTGAGACCTTAGCATGTATGTAGTAAGTGAGGAAGGAGTCTGTAGCCAAGACGAAGATGAAGATGAAAAAAATGAAGTGATGAAAGGGACAAGGTCTTGGAGAAGATGGCAGGAGTTGCAGGGGGAATACAATCTAAGACACAAATGGAGGAAATACCTGGTGTAAAAAGAATAGCCATCTTTCTCAATGATTAGAGAAGAAAATGGATGAAGTTATAGACGAGTTTTATGGTGTGGAGTAGGGCAAATAAGGGCCCTCATTATGGCTGTTCTTGATTTCCATAGTAAAGCAGAAGGAATATCATTTGCTTAGAAACATTATAGAGTGAGCATTAGGAGCTAAAGAAGTAGGCTTGGAATAGGTATTACAGCAAGCATGTTAGAATCTATCAGGGAAGAATAAAATATACCAGCAGGTACCCAATAACAATTAGATTATATTAGTTGAATATGTAATGAACTCTCCATATGTTTGCATCACTTTCTCCAAATATGTTCAGGAGTTCAGAAATGGAGAAGGTGGATGGAAGAGAGGGTAGAGATGGGGGTGGGGGTGGGGGCAAGGTTAAGCACTTATAGAGCATAAATGACTGAAAGACTTAAAGTCCTCCTTCATTTTAGTGCTTTCCCTTTTTTAATTATCTCCAATTATACCTGTGTATGTATGTATATACACACACATATATATTATTCATAAAAACAATACATGCATATATACATTTATATATGTGTGTCTTGTTTGTAAAAAAAAGCGTTTTGCATGTTGTCTCCCCCATTTGACTATGAGCTTCTTACCAGCAAGTACTATTATTTGCCTTTCTTTGTATCTCCAACACTAAGCCTGGCCCCTGGCACCTAATAAGCACTTAAATGATTATTCATTTGTTTCCTATGTAAAGGATCTGAGTTTGGAGGACACTGGAGTTGAACTGGTTAATTCCAAGGTACAGGTTATAAAGGGAGAAAACAAGACCATGGTTGTGGTGGTTGGTTAGAAGAAAAGAGATGGGGCAAAGTACTACAGGTTTCAATGAGTAAAAAATATTGGGTTTAAGAGAGGTGAGGCAGAAGGGAAAAAATGGAAGAAATAGGGAGATTTCAGAGTTAATTCATAGCAGCATTACACTTTGGGGATGCTGAAGAAGTCTAGAATATCACCAATATCACCAAATATGACCAATTCTAAAGAGATGTCCCTAATTGTAGTTGAAGAATTCAATGGACTAGAAAATTATGATACCTAAGTCAAAAAGAAACCAAGAAATATACAGGTTCTCTCTGTTTCACTACTCTCCAATGAATCTGGGCTATTCACCATCTCTTATATGTATCTCAATTCTCCTTCCTCTAGGTCTTTACTTACAAAATTTCTGATCTAATGGAACTATCTAGATCTCTGACTATTAAAATCCTATACATCCTTTCAGGTCAAGCTTAAATGTGCTGTAAAACCTTTGATTGTCCAGTCAGTAATGACATTTATAAATGTCATTTATAAATTTATAAAACAGCCTGGTAAAAGGGACACAAAAAAGTTTTGAGGAAAATAACACTTTAAAAAAAAGTAATGGCCAAAAGGTAAAAGATGTAAAAAAAAAATTACTGAAGAAAATAACTTCTTGAAAAGCAAAATTGACTTAAAGGGGGGGGGGGAGGAAATCACCAAAAGTTCATTGAAAAAAATTATTTAAAAATAAGAATTAGGCAAGTGGGAGTGATAGACTCCAAGAGATTTTTAAGAAATAATAAAATAAAAAAAAGAACAGAAAAATAGAATAAAATGTGAAATAATTCATTAGAAAAAAACATATTGGAAAATAGATCTGAGAGAGATATTTTAATAATTGTTCAACTAAATGGAAGCCACAATCAAAGAAAATAGTCTAGAGAGGCTATTTTAAGACATTATGAAGAAAAACTCCCCTTAACCAAAGGAAAAATAGAAACTGAAAGAATTTACCTTCTAAGGGGTATCCCAAAATGAAAACTTCAGTGAATTTTATATCCAAATTCCTGGGTTTCTGAAGTAAAAGAGAAAATACTACAAGAAGCCAAAAAGGAAAAAAAAATCAAATTATCATGGAGGTACAGTCAGGATCACAAAAAAAAATCATAGCTACCACATTAAAGGAGCAGAAGGTTTGGAATATGATATAATGAAAGACAAAAGACTGAGGATTACCACAAAGAATTACCTATCAGGCAAAACTAAATATAATTTTCAGGGTAAAAATAATATTTAATGAAATGTAGGATATTTAAGCATTCCAGATGAAAAGACCAAAGAAAAATTTTTTTAAAATTCTACTTTTAAATAAAAGATTCAAGGGGTAGGTGGTGCAGTGAATAGAGCACCCACCCTGGAGTCAGGAGTACCTGAATTCAGATCCAGCCTCAGACATTTAACACAAAACCTAGCCATGTGACCTTGGGCAAGTCACTTAACCCCAATTGCCCTCCAAAAAAAGGAAGCAAAATAAATAAATAAATAAAAGATTCAAGAGAAGCATGAGAAAGTAAACATGAAAGAGAAACCCCTGGGGTCTCATTAAGGTTAAACTGTTTACATTCCAATGTGGGAAGGTTATACATGTAAATCCTAAGAACTTACTTGTTATTAAAGCAGTTAGAAGGAATCTACATAGAAAGAAGGTATGGAGGAGGACAATGATATTGCTATGCAATTTTAAAAAGGATGAATGAGAATGCAATAGAAGAAGGAAGGGAGAGGAAGAATAGGGAAAATTGTCTCACATAAAAGAGGTATGTAAGAAAGAAATTTTACAATGGAAGGGAAGATGGGGGGATAATGGATGAACCTTATTTTCATATAAATTGGTTCAAAGGAAGAATAAGCAAACATTTACAGTCAGTTGATAGATATCCATCTTACAAATGGGGAGGGGGTAAAAGGGAAAGGGGATGAGAGAAAGACTAAGAAGTGTGATAAAAGGGAAGGCAGATTAATGGCATCAGCAGTTGTCAGAAGGATAACAGACTTTTAAGGAGGGGCAGAGGAAAGAGAGAGGGGGGAGAGAGGGAGGGACAGAGGGAATAAGGGAGAGAGAAAGATAAATAGAAGAAAATAGGATGGAAGGAAATACATAGTAATCATAACTGTGAATGTGAATGGAAGGAACTCACCCATAAAACATAAACAGATAGCGGAAGAGATAAGAAATAAAAATCCAACAATATGTTGCTTAGAAGAGAGACACTTTATCTAGAAAGACACACAGAATTAAAATAAGGGACTGGAACTTAATCTATTATACTTCAGTTGAAGTAAAAAAAAATGCAAGGGTGGAAATCATGATTTCAGACAAAGCAAAACCTAATATAATTAAAGGAGATAAGCAGGGAAATTATATCTTGCTACAAGGTACCATTGAAAATGAAGTATTATCAACTCTAAGTATTTATATACCAAACAGCATAACATCCTAATCCTTAAAGGAAAAGTTAAATAAGTAACAGGAGAAAATATTAAAACTATACCAGTGGGGGAAGTTAACTTTCTCCTCTCAGAATTAGATAAATCTAACTATAAAATAAATGAGAAAGAGGTTAAGATTATGAATAGAATTTTTATAGAACTTAGTTGTAGTAAGCCTCTGGAGAAAACTGAACGGGAAAAGGAAGGACCATAACTTTTTCACTGCAGTAAATGGTGCCTCCACAGAAAATTGACCATGTATTAGGTTATAAAAACCTCATAAATGCAGAAAAAACAAAATTTTAAATGTACCCTTTTTATATTATAATGCAATAAAAATAACATTCAATTATGACTACTGGAATCATAGACTAAAAATTAATTGGAAATAAAATAGCTTAATCCTGAAGAAAGAATGATTCAAATAATAAATCATAGGAAAAAATCAACAATTTTATTAAAGATAATGACAACGATACAACATATTTAAATTTGTGAGATGCAACCAAGGCAGAATTAGGGAAAAATTTCTATTTCCAAACATATACATTAATAAAAGAGAGGGCAGAGTGATAAACTGGGCATGTAAGCAACAACAATAATGAACTAAGCATTCCCAAATTACCACTAAAATGAAAATTCTGAAAATAAAAGGAGAGATTAATAAAATTGTAAGAAAAACTATTAAACTAATAAATAAAATTAGTAGTTGGTTTTGCTGTGGAAAGTAACAATAAAATAGATAAACCATTGGCTAATTTGTTTTTTTTTTTAAGAAAGAAAACAGGGTGGAGCCAAGATGACAGAGTAGAAGTAGAAAATTCTGTGAGCTCCAATGACAACCACCTCCAAGACCTGTAAAATATGACTCTAGGGGTGGCCAGGTGGCTCAGCAAGTAAGAGCACTGGCCCCAGTGTCGGGATGACCTGGGATCAAATCCGGGCTCAGATACTTAGCACCACACCCAGAAATAACTGGCCATGTAACCTTGAGCAAGTTACTTAACCCCAATTGCTTAAAAAATAAAATATGACTCTAAACAAATTTTAGAGCTACAGAACTCACAGTGACAGAGAGAAACAAATCTCCCACTGAAGCCGGCAGGCATACAGGAAGGGTCTATCACACCACATTGGGAACCGAGTGCAGTCCTGTGTGAGCTGTGGGGTCTGAGACCCTAGGCAGCCCCAAACAGCAACACAGACTGGCCAGAGCAGAATTCCAGAGAGTAAATCACCAGCAGCTGTGGCAGTTTCCAGGTTTCTGAACCCATAAAGGCCAAAGAGAAAGTAAAAGGTCATGGGGAACTCTGTTGGAATTGGGTGATGGAAGATTGTGATCTGGCCCATGCCCCTGGGGAGAAAGCTGGTGAAGGTGCAGCAGCTACAGCTGCTGCTACATGATGGCCTCCATAGCTCCTGCCTCCAGATCACAGAGGGACCATTCATAGGATAATTGCTCTTGCTTTGACCTGCTTGGATGTGGGTTGCTGTCTTGGGTGATGGACGTGGGGTGAGATATGCCAGTGTGCCAGAGCTTGTGGTGGCTGTAGAGTGGGCACCTCCTCAGACCTCTGACAACATTTTCAAAAACCCCAGTGATTTGGGACAAAACTCTCCATTCTGGAAGAAGAGACCTACCATGGCAAAGAGCTCAAAAGTCAGGTAATTGGATGGCAAGATAAGAAAGCAGAGGAGACACAATCAGACCATAGAATCCTTTTTGGGGGACAAAAAGGATCAAAACATGAAACCAGAAGAAGCGAGCAAAGGCAAAACTCCTACATCAAAAGCCTCCAAGAAAAATATGAACTACTTGCAGGACATGAAGGAGCTCAAGAAGGATTTTGAAAACCAAGTAAGAGAAGTGGAGGAAAAATTGGGAAGAGAAATGAGAACAATGCAAGAAAATCATGAAAAGAGAGTAAAAAACTTGACTGAAGAAAATAACACCTTAAAAATAGACTACCTCAAATGGCAAAAGAGGCCCAAAAATCCAATGAAGAGAAGAATGCCTTAAAAAGCTGAATTATCCAGATGGAAAAGAAATTTCAAAAGCTCACTGAAGAGAATAATTCTTTCAAATTAGATTGGAGCAAATGGAAGCTAATGACTTTATGAGAAATCAACATACTATAAAAGAGATTCAAACAAATGAAAAAAATAGAAGGCAATATGATATATCTCATTGGAAAAATTACTGACCTGGAAAATAGATCCAGAAGAGATAATTTAAAAATTATTGGACTACCTGAAAGCCATGATCAAAAAAGGAGCCTAGACATCATATTTCAAGAAATTCTCAAGGAAAATTTCCCTGATATTCTAGAAACAGATGTCAAAATAGAAATTGAAAGAATTCACCAATCACCTCTTGAAAACCTTGAAAACTTCCTAGGAATATCATAGCCAAATTCTGGAGTTCCCAGGTCAAGGACAAAATAATACAAGCTGCCATGAAGAAATAATTTGAGTATTGTGGAAACACAATCAGGATAACACAAGATCTAGCAACTTTTACACTAAGGGATCAAAAGGCTTGGAATATGATATTCCAGAGGTCAAATGATCTAGGATTAAAACCAAGAATAACCTACCCAGGAAAACTGAGGATAATGCTTCAGAGGAAAATATGGTCATTCAATGAAATAGAGGACTTTCTAGGATTCTTGATGAAAAAAACTGAGCTTAACAGAAAATGTGACTTTCAAATACAAGAAGCAAAAGAAGCATGAGGAGGAAAACAGGAAAAAGAAACCATAAGGAACTTATTAAAGTTGAACTCTTTACATGCCTACATGGAAAAATGATAATTGTAACTCATGAGACTTTTCTCAATATGAGGATAGTTGAAGGGAAATTGCATGTATGTGTATGTACATATGTATGTATGTATGTGGGCATGTATAGGAGGGTATATGTATAAATACATGTTTGTGTGTGTGTATGTGTGTACATGTATACATAGAGGTCAAAGGATCAGTTAAATAGGAAAGGATGATATTTTAAAAATATAATTAAGAGGTGAGAAAGGAATACAGTGAGAGAAGGAGAAAAAGAGAGATAGAATAGGCCAAATTATTTCATATAAAATAGGCAAGAGAAAACTGTCACAATGGAGGTAAAGTGCAGGAAGGTGAAAGGGAATGGGTTGACCTTACTCTTATTGAATTTGGCTTAAGGAGGGAATAACATACACATTCAATTGGGTATCTTACCCTACAGGAAAGTAGAGGGGAAGGGGATAAGAGGGGGGATTATAGAAGTGAGGGTAGATTGAGACAGAGTGTAGTTAGAAGTACATATTTTTATTTTTTTTAAGCAATTGGGGTTAAGTAACTTGCTCAAGGTTACATGGCCAGTTATTTCTAGGTGTGGTGCCAAGTATCGGAGCCCGGATTCAATCCCAGGTCATCCCAACTCTGGGGCTGGTGCTCTTACTCACTGTGCTACCTGACCGCCCCAGAAGTACACATTTTTAAAAAGGGACAGGGTAAAAGTAGAAAATAGAATAAGTGGAGGGTAGGATAGGATGGAGGGAAATATAGTTAGTCTTTCACAATATATCTACTATGGAAAAATTTAGTGTAACTACACATGTACAACCTATATAAAATTGTTTATCTTCCCTGTGGGGGTGGGTGAGGAGGGAATAAGGGAAAGAATCTGTAAATCAAAGTTTTAAAAACAAATGTTTAAAAAATTGCTTTTTACATATAACTGGGAAATAAGATATACAGGCAAAGGGGTATAAAAATTCTTCTTGCCCTACTAGAAAGTTAGAGGAGGATGGAGGAGGATATAAGAGAAAGCAGATTGGGGGAAGGGGTATTCAGTAGGCTTGCTATTTGGGGGTGGGTGTATGGGGGAAATGAGGAGAAAATTTGTAACTCGAAATCTTGTGGAAATGAATGCTGAAAACTAAAAATAAACAAATGAAAAAATAAAAAGAAATGAAAGAAGAAACCCAAATTACCACTACCAAAAATTAAAAGAGTAGATGCACCACCTAAGAAGATGAAAATAAAGCAATTCTTAGGAGTTATTTTGTCCAATTTTGTGCCAGTAAAACTGACAATCTAAGTGAAATGGAAAAATATTTATGAGAATAGAAATTTCCCAAGAGAGGAAACAGAATATTTAAATAAACCTATCTTAGAAAAAGAAATTGAACCAGCCATAAGTCAGTTCCCTAAAGGGGAAAAACACAATCCAGGGACCAGGTGGATTTACAAGTAAATGCTAGTAAATATTTTTAAAAAATTAATCCTAAAACTATATAAAGTATTTGGGGGAAAAGATAGTTAAGGAAAGAGTCCTATCAAATTCCTTTTATAACACAAACATGGTTTTGATACCTAAATCAAAAAGAAGAAAACACAGAAAGAAAACTATAAGCCAATTTACCTAATGAATATTTACGCGGAAAAATTTTAAGCAAAATACCAGCAGGGAGATTAAAGCAATACATCACAAATATTATACAATACAAGCAGATGGTATTTGGAAATGTAGGCCTGGTTCAATATTGAGAAAACTATAACCATAACTGACCACACCAACAACAAAAACATAAAAAAAATTCATATGATTATATCAACAGATGCCAAGAAAAAGCTTCTGACAAAATACAATGTCCATTCTTATTTTTTAAAAACCAACTAAAAACCTTAGGAACAAATGGAGTCTTTCTTAAAATAATAAGTGGTAGCTATTTAAAACTAAGAGCAAGCTGTTTCTGTAATGGATGAACTTTTAAGCCTGCCCATCATAAGATTGGGGGTAAGCAAAGATGGCTATTATCATTACTATTATTCAGTATTTTACTAGAAATGCTGGTTACAACAATAAGATAGGGGAAAAAATGAAGGAATAAAGACAGGCATTGATGAAACGCTACTATCACTCTTTGAAAATGATATGTTGATTTATTTGGAGAACCCTACAGAATCAACTATAAAACCTAGTTGAAATAATCCACAACTTCAGTAAAGTTGCAAGATATAAAATAAACCCACAGAAATCATCAATGTTTCTATATATTACCAACAAAACCCAGCAGGAAGAGATAGAAAAAGAAATTCAATTGAAAATAATTTCAGCTAATATAAAATACTTGAGAGTCTGCTGTCCAAGACAAATCCAAGGAGTATATGAACACAATTATAAAATTTTTCATACAATTTAATCAATTAGAGATATATGAATTATTCATGAATAGGCAAAACCAATATAATAAAAATGACAATTCTATATATGATGTATATTAATTTAATTTGTTTATTCAGTTTCATACCAATTATTATTTTATAGAGCAAGAAAAATTAATTTAAAAATTCTTCTGGAAGAATTGCAAAAAATATCAAGGAAGTCAATGAAAAAAAATGTTAAAGAAGGTGGCCTACCAATAACAGATTTCAAACTATATTATAAAATAATCTGGTAATTGCAAAAGAAATTACAAAGTAATTTCAAAAGAATCTAGCACTGGCTAAGAAAGTAAGCAATGAATCAGTGGAATAGAATAGATACAAAATACAGAGTAGAAAATGACAATAGTAATCTAGTTTTTGACAAAAACAAAGACCTAATCTTTGGGTGCAAGAATTTACCATTTGACAAAAACTGCTGGGAAAACTGGAAACCAGCATGGCAGAAACTAGGTATAGACCAACAACTCACACCATTTACCAAAATAAGGTCAAAATGGGAAAATGATGTAAACATAAAGGGTGACATAAAATAGGGGATCATTGAAAAAAATATCTAATGGACCAAGGCAAAATCTATGAACAGGGAAGAAAAAAAAGAGGATCTTGCGAAATAAAATGAATACATTTTGGTTATTTGAAATTCAAAAAAAAAAAAGGTTCTACACAAATAAATCCAATGCACCCAAAATAAGAAGGAAAACAAGAAACTAGGGAACAAATGTTATAGTAAGCTACTCTGGTATAGGCCTCATTTCTTCAATTTATAGGGAACTGAGCCTAATTTATGAAAATAAGTGTAATTCCCCAATTGAAAGTAGTTTATAAAAATAAGAGTAATCCCACAATTGATAAGTGGCAAAAGCATATGAACAGGCTGTTTTCAGATAAAAAAAAAAAGCTATCAATACTCTCATTAAAAAAATCTAAGGGACAGTCAGGTGGCACAATGAGTAAGAGCACCGGCCCCAGAGTCGGGATGACCTGGGATGGAATCTGGGCTCTGATACTTAGCACCACACCCAGAAATAACTGCCTGTGTAACCTTGAGCAAGTTACTTAACCCCAATTGCTTTAAAAAATACTCTAAACCACTATTGATTAGATAAATGTAAATTAAAACAACTCTGAGGTATGAACTCACACCTATCAGATTGGCTAACATGATAAAAAAAAAAAGACAAATGTTGCATGGGTTGTAGTAAAAACAATATACTTAAGCTCTTGATGGAGTTGGGAACTGGTCTAAATAAATATTCCAAAGATCAATTTGGAAATATGTCTAAAAGTCTATAAAACTGGGCACCTATCAATGCCACTACTAGGTCTGGATCCCAAAGAGGTAGAAGAAAAAAGAAAAAGACTTAAATGTACAAAAACAATCATATGGTTGAACAAGTTGTGATATATGATTGTGCTATAAAAACAGATAAGCACAATGGTTTTGGAAACACTTAGGAAGTCTTATGTGAACTCATGCAAAGTAAAATGAGCAAAATCAAGAGAATATTAGACCCGGTAATAGCAAGTTAGGTGGTACAGTGGATACAGTGCTGGACCTGGAGTCAGGAAGACTCTTCCTTCTGAGTTCAAATGTGACATCAGATACTAATTGTGTGAACCTGGGCAAACAAATTAATCTTGTTTGCCTCGACTTCTTCATCTGTAAAATTAGCTGGAGAAGGAAATGGCAATCCACTCCAGTATCTCTGGCAAGAAAACCCCAAATAGGGTCACAAAGACTCAGATACAACTGAAAACAACTGAACAACAATTGTGATTAACTGTGAAAGATTTAGCTACTCTGACTGATACAACAATCTAAGACAATTCCAAAGGACCCATGATAAGAAATGCTATCCTCCAGAGAGAGAACTGATAAACCCTGAGTGTAAGGTGAAACATATATTTTTACACACTGTTGTTTTTCTTTCTTTTTGTTTTGTCTCTCTTCCATAGATAAAACAGAAATGTGTTTTGCATGACTTCACATGTATAATTAATATCAGATTGCTTGCCTTCTTAATGGGTGTTAAAGGATCCATAGGAAGTGAGGGAGGGGGAGAATTTGGAATGGGTTTTGTAAAATGTTGAAAATATTTTTTAAAAGACATTTACAAAGCACTGTATACATTATCTCATTTGATAACATTAGAAGATAACGATAAGGACTTGGACAAGATGACATGTGGTGTGAACTTTAATGGAGGAGAAGTTGCTGAGAAGTGGTAACTAAAGGAGAGGCTAAAAGTAACAGTGGGAACCAAAGACTGGTATTCCTGGCCCCACTTCTTCACACAGTGAGAGAATGTAAAAATCAATGAATCAATTCTATGTGCATCTAGTGTGTGCAAAGAACTGTGCTGATGTGTATAAATAACTGAGGGATATGGGGAGAATTTATATGAAATCCATCCCTTTAAATTTGTAGGCAGTGGAATGATAGACATATTCACATATAGCTATAAAGGCAAGTGAAGTATGTACTATAAGAGAGGTGAAAACAATGTATATTATAGGAATTCAGAGGCTGGATTGCTTATAGCTCAAGGGATCCAGAAAATTTTTATGGATGTGGTAACATTTGAATTAGTCTATGATGGATTGCTCAGATATAGTTAGATAGGCATGACAAGTGAGATCATTCTCAGTAAAGGGAACTGAACAAAGACATCAAGACTATACAAGTTATGTTTGAAGAATGGTGAGCAGCCCCATTTGGCTAGAACAAAGAAGAGTAGTGAGACTTCTAAAGATATTCTCCAGAATTATTTGTCACCATTTTACACATAGAAAAATTATGGACTAGAGATATAATTTTCTTAATTTGGGCAAGTCACTTTAACCCAACTGCCTTCCAAAAAGCAAAAAAAAAATTATTTCAAGTCATTTGAAAAGATAGAACAAAGATTCAGATTTTTCTATCTTTTAACCTTAAACTCTAACCAGCATTTTCCTTCTTGTCAAGGATGAATAGGAATCTTAATTCATTCTACCTTATCTACAGCAATGCTAGTTTAAATTTTGAGTTCTAAGACTGAAAACTTCCATCCAGTCTTTGCACTGGTTTATCACTATACAGATAGCATAATTAATTTACTGGCAGAAGCAATTATAGCAACTGCTTATTTCTAATCTGCTAAATAGAGTCATTGGAGAGGTTTGGGGCTTTTTTAATGCTCCAAAAAACTATATTCCATAATCTTGAAAGCTGAATAATCCTTAATAAATCTCATGTTTCAAGAGAGAAAAATTAGAAGATTTCAGTAATCATTAACTCCATCCTCTGTTACCATTATTTATAATTCTGAGCTCATTATAAAAAAAATTCTTAGTAATTCCTACTTTCCTCTCAAAATTTATTCTTGAAAATCATACTGGGGCTAAAATGCATCTGCTTAAAGCAACAAAAAACAAAACAACAAAAAAAGGGGGGGTGGGGCAACTAGGTGGCACCGTGAATAGAGCACCGGCCCTGGAGTCAGAAGGACCTGAGTTCAAATCCGACTGCAGATGCTTGACACACTTACTAGCTGTGTGACTTTGGGCAAGTCACTTTAATCCAACTGCCTTCCAAAAAGCAAAAAAATAAAATAAAATGCATCTGCTGAGTGTTAGTAATGTTATCATGTGAAAACTCCATTTTAAATCTGCATCTCTCCAAATGGCAACAATATCATATGAAAGAGGGAAAAGAATAACTTGTCATGTAAATGGTACAGACATTAAAATCAAGGGTTCACTTCATAATTTTTCTTTCTGTGGATAGTAGGCTGTGGTAATTTCACCTTCACCTAGAACACTTGCACCTGATTAATCCTCATTTAGCATGATGGGATGATAGGTCATAGAATAACAAAATAAGCACAATTTTTGTCAATCAGGTAGAGCTTCATATTGGATGCAAAATTATTAATTAAGGTTTTTCTGGCAAAAATGTGACATGGGGGAGGAAGAAAGAGCCTAAAAAGTTCCTTTAAATAACCAGATTTTGTACCTGTGACATTTAATACTTGTGCATTTGGAAATAACCACATAATTGGTCATTCTCCCCATTTTCTTTAAGATATTTTAAATAAGTGTGAGTATAAATGTTGTTTTTCAAAAATAACTATATCTAAATTTAAAAAGGAGAGAGACCTAAAAAGTTACCAAGCCCAAACCCCTTGTCAGACAGGTGAGGACACTTGAGGGGCTAAGAGCATGTAATAGCCTCACTCTACAGGCTCAGGCACCATTGTTTTAGAACCTCAGTGGATTCTAACTTAACCAAAGCTGCTCATCAAGAAGCCTTGGTCCTGACCAATTACAGAAGAAGTTAATTGGGGAAAGGGACAATTCTGAAAGAGCCTAGAAGAGAAGCCAATAGAAGCAGGGACAAAATGAATGGGTGAGGAAGGGAGGAGAAAGGGAGGAATTCACAAAACCCTGGAGTCTGGGAGGCTGAGCAGATCACATCATATCAGAATTAAACAGAGGCTGCTGCTAAAATTAGACCCTGGATCAGACTGGATAGGCTGGCACAGGCAGTCTCAGGGACCAGGATGGCCCTTCTTCCTAGTCCAACCACACCCAACGCCCAAGCCCTTGGGATGAAGTGGTGAAGGTAGTTGCTGCCCCCTAATGTGAGGGCACCAGGCCTAGTGCAATCCCTTCTGAGCAACAGGAACACATGCAGACTCAGGTATTTATAGTATTTTATTAACAGTATAACCAGTCTCTAACCTGAGAATGATGAAACAGTAGGCCAGAGACAAAGTTCCATCAGTGCCATAGCCTTTTAATTAATTGTTTCATTATGAGGAACAGATTTGCAAATCAGGAATTCTCCTTATCAGAATTCCACATACCTGGAGTGAAGACAGAGATTATATATGTAAATTACAATAAGAAGGGAGGTAGGGGGAAGAGGGATTACAAACAATCATTTCCCAGGGCCAGAGTGGTTTTCTAGGACAAACCCACAAAAAGAGGACAATATAAGAATTCTGGAGCCTTGTGGGAGCAATTTTGCTCAAGTCTTTCTGGGTCATTATTTAGTGGGGTGCAGGACAAGAACACATTCTACAGTTTTTGATTCACCTCAGTTAAGGTACACAAGCACAAGAATACATTGAATAAGAGCATTGTCAAATGTTTAATCATTTCAAGCTAGATTGTTAATTTTATTAATTCTGACTCCCAAGCCAGACAGACAGCTCTCGAGAAACCTAAACTGTTAGCATATTCATTACACACATCATATCAATTGATATGAAAATCATAATTCCTTTCACAGGTGAACAGGACGCTGAGACCCATGGAGTCTTGAGGAGTGAACATTAAGTGGAGAGGGAGAGCTGCCAAAAGACAGCACCAACAGCCCCACTCATAGGCCTTACTCTCATTCTTTCACTTAACACCACATCCCACCACTTCCCACAAAATCCAAGGGAGACAGAGCTGACATATTGATCTTT
>NW_027186325.1:1939197-2051811 GCF_028583685.1 Petaurus breviceps papuanus
TGTGGGAAGTGTGATAGCAATTTATTTGAAAAGAGTTTAGAGGTTTTAGCTGGAACTACTGAGAATCAACAGTGTGGTATAGCCAGGAAACTACATTAAAAGAAGTACAGTTGATTTCTGGTGCCAAGATAGTGGAGTAGAAAGGAATCCTATGAAGCCCCCCCAAACAACATGAAAACTATCTTGGAACTGATCTAGGAACAGGCAAGGCACTTACTAGCACAGCAGAAAAGCAGGAAAGGTCTGTCTTAATTGGGTGACAGGGTAGGAAGCTTCATATCAGGGGGTCTGCAGCAAAACTCCAAGCTGGGGAAATCCACTAGTAAGGCCCCACCTTCCTGCAAGCCACTAACCCCCTAGGCAAGCCAGTAGTCAATGTGTGCAACAGGGCAAGGCCTCCATCCCAGTGGCCCCAGCCCCAGCATAGGCCACCAGCCAGGCCTTCTCTATTGCTGACCAACAGAGAGGCCCTGTTTCCATACCAACCCAGCAACAGGTTCACACCCCCAGGGAAGATCAGCAACAAGCTCCCTCCCCCTGGGGCCATTAAGCAGGAAACTATGTTTCCAGCAGAAAATCCCACCTATCCTAAGGCAGGTCAGCAGAGAAACCTCAAGACAGAGGAGACCAACAGGGAAGCTCCCCACCTTCAGTACAAGCCAGAGAGGAAGTCTACCTTCTAGTGCAAAAAAGCAGGCAGGCTGGCGCAGAAGACCAGTGAAACTCAACAGCAAGACGCTGAGCCCCAGTACACAAAGCTTAGGACAGTGCAGGACCAGGGATCAACTCTCACATAAAAATATCAAGTCACAAAATTGGCAGAAAAAATGAGCAAAAAACAAACAAGCAAACAAAAGAACTTGACCACAGAAAGTTACTATGATGACAGGGAAGATCAAGGCACAAACTTAAAAGAGTCAGAATGGCTATATATGAAGACTCAAAGAAAAATGTGATTTCTTCTCTGGCCCAAGTAGAACTCCTCGAAGAGTTTTAAAAAGGATTTTAAAAAGTAAATTAGAGAAGTAGAAGAAAAATTGGCAAAAGAAATGACAGTAATGCAAGAGAATCATGAAAAAAGAGTCAATAGCATGGAAAAAGAGATACAAAAATTTACTAAGGAAAATAACTCCCTAAAAAATAAAATTGGCCAAATGGAAAAAGAAGTACAAAAGTTCCCTGAAGAAAGTATTTCCTTAAAAATGAGAATTGAGCAAGTGAAAGTTAATGACTCCATGAGACATCAAGATACGATACAACAAAATTTTTAAAAGTATAAAAAAAAAGAAAATGAGAAATTTCTCATTGGAAAAAACAACTAACCTAGAAAAAAGATCCATAAGAGATAATTTAATAGTTATGGGACTACCTGAAAGCCATGAAAAAAAAATAAGTCTGGATAGCATCTTTCAAGAAATTATCAATCTGCCCCCAATATATTAGAAACAATAGGACAAAATAGAAATTGAAAGAATCCACCAATCACCAACTGAGATGTCAAAATGAAAACTCTCAATAGCATCTTAGCCAACTTTCAGAGCTCATAAATCAAATAGAAAATACTGCATCAGTCAAAAAGAAATAATTCAAATATCATGGAGCTACAATCAGGATTAGATAGGATTTGGCAGTTTCTATATTAAAGGACCAGAGGACTTGGAATATGAAATTCCTGAAGGCAAAGAAGTTAGGATTACAGCCATCAGTGAACTACCCAGTAAAACTAGATATAATCTTTGACAGGTTAAAATTGACATTTAACAAAGCAGAGGACTTTCAAGCATTCCTAATTAAAGGACCAGAGCTTAATAAAAAATTTTGATTTCCAAATGTAAGACTCAAGGGAGACATAAAAAGGTAAAAAGTAAACAAGAGAAAACAAGATTCAATAAGTTTAATCTGTTTATATTCTATACAGCAAGATAATATTTGTCACTCTTAAGAACTTTATTACTATGAGGGCAAATAGAAAGAATATACATGGACAGCGGGTGTGAATGTAGGGTAACTTAGATGAAATTAAACCCCCCCCCAATAAAATAAAATAAAGGGATGAGAAAGAATATTGTACTAGAAAAAGGAAAGGGGAGATAGAATAGGGTAAACTATCCCCCATAAAAGAACCATGAAAGAGCTATTGTTATAATGGAGGCTAAGATGGCAGGGAAAATACTTGAGGTAAGCAGACCCACCAGCAGACCATTTCAATAATCAAAGTGTGAAGTGGTGAGGTCCTGCACTAGATTCAGTCTATTTTGCCCCACAGGGAGGCTGGAGGAAAGAGTAACAAAAGAAAAGGGAGAAGAATGACTGAAGGGAAGGTAGATGGGGGGGGGAGGAGGGGAGAATGATCAGATTCAAAAGAAGAATTAAACAGAGGGGGAGGAATAGGATGGAGGGAAATGCAAAATAATTATAGCTGTGAAGGTGAATGGGATAAAATCACCCATAAAATAGAAGATAGCAGAATGAAATAAAAACCAGAATCTGACAAAATGAAGAAGAAATTAAAGCAATTATTAGGAGTATCTTGCCCATTTATATGCCAGTAAAACTGACAATCTAAGGGAAAAGGACGAATATTTACAAAAATATAAACAGCCTAGATTAATAGAAGAGAAATACATTTAAATAGACCTCTTAGAAAAAGAAATTAAATAAGCCATAAATGAGCCCCCCAATTAAAAATCCCCAGGCCCAGATGGATTTACAAGTGAATTCTACCAAATATTTAAAGAACAATTAGTTTCAGTACTACATAAAGTATTTGGGAAAATGGGCAAAGAAGGAGTCCTACCAAATTCCTTTTATGACACAAATATAGAGTGGATACCTAAACCAGAAAGATCATGGAGAGAGAAACGGAAAGAGACAGAGAGATAAATCATAGTCCAAGTCCCCTAATAAATATTGAGGCAAAACAATTAAATAAAATACCAGCAAGGAGATTACAGCAATATATCACAAAGATCACACACTGGGACTAAGCAGGATTTATACCAGTAATGCAGGACTAGTTCTATAAGGAAAACTATAAATATACCTGACCATATCAACATCAAAAATCATTATTATTCCAATAGATATAGAAAAAAAAACTTTTAATAAAATATATCCCTATTAAAAACACTGGAAAGCATAGGCATAAATGCAGCTTTCCTTAAAATGATAAGTAGAATCTGCCTAAACCATCACTAAGCATTATCTGTAATGGGGATAAGATCGAAGTTTTCCCAAGAGGTAAAGCACAGATGTCTAGCATCATTACTTTCAGTCAATATTATACTAGTAATGCTAGTTACAGCAATGAAAAGAAAAAGACATTTAAGGAATTGAAATAGGTAATGATAAAAGAAAACTATTATTCTTTAAAGGAGGTATGATGGTATTCTTAGAGAATCCTAGAGAATCAACTAAAAAACTATTTGAAATAATGATCAACTTCAGCAAATTTGCACATTATAAAATAAACCCACATAAATCATCAGCATTTCTATATATAACAAAGACCAGCAGCAAATAATAGAAAGAGAAATTCCATTTAAAATAACCATAGATAGTATAAAACATTTGGGATTCTACTTGCTGAGAAAATGCCAGGAATTATATGAACACAGTTACAAAACACTTTTCACACAAATAAATGTAGACCTAACCAACTGGAGAAATATTAATGGCTCATGGGCAAGCCAAGTCAATAAAAATGACAATTCTAACTAGATTGATTAGCTTATTTAGTGCCATACCAATCAAGTGACCAAAAATTATTATATTTTTGCTTTTTGGAGGGCAACTGGGGTTGTGACTTGCCCAAAGTCACACTGGTAGTAAGTGTGTTAAGTGTCTGAGGCCGGATTTGAATTCAGGTCCTCCTGACTCCAGGGCCGGTTCTCTATTCACTGTACCACCTAGCCACCCCTTGACCAAAAATTATTTTATATCACTAGAGAAAATAATTTAAAAATTAATCTGGTAGAACAGAAGTCAAGAATATCAAGGGAATTTATTTTTTAAAAGTATGAAGGAATATAGCCTAGGAATATCAGATCACAAACTATATACAAAGTTGTAATTACCAAAATAATCTGGTATTCCCTAATAGAGTAGTGGATCACTGAAATAGATTAGATACATAATACAGTAGTAAATTACCATAGTAATCTTGTATTTGATAAATGCAACGATCCAAGCGCTGGGACAAGAGCTCTATATTTTACTATTTTACAAAAATTGCTGGGAAAACTGGAAAGCAGTTTGGCAGAAATTAAGTATAGAGCAACATCACACATCATATACCAAGGTATGGCCAAACTAAGTACATACTTGAACATAAAAGGAGATAGCATAAGTAAATTAGGGGAGTATGAAGTATCTTGCCTATTAGATCTATGGATAGGGAAAGAATTTATGACAAAACAAGAGAACATTAAAAGAAATAAAATGTTGATTATACTAAATTTAAAAGGTTTTTTCCACAAATAAGTCCAATGAATCCAAGATTAGAAGGAAAGCAGAAAAAATGGGAAAAATAAATTTATGGCAAATTTCTCTGATAAAAACCTCATTTCTAACATATATGGAGAACTAGGTCAAATCTATACGAATATGAGTGATTTACCAATTGACAAATGATTGAAGGATATGAACAAGCATTCTTCAGAAGAAGAAATCAAAGTTATTTAAAATCATATGAAAAAATGCACTAAATCACTATTGATTAAAGAAATGCACATTTAAATAACTCTGAGGTACCATGTCACACCTATCATATATATTAATATGACAGAAAAGGGAAATAACAAATATTGGAGAGGATGTAAAAAAATTGATACACTAATGAAAACTAATAGTATGGCTGATTTAAATTCCCAGCCCTGAGAAGAGAGAGACAAAGAAACTGACAAAGACAGAAACTGAGACCAAGACTGAAATCAAAACAAACAGAACGAAGTGTGGGTGAGAAGGAAGGGGTGTCGGACAAGATGTTCATCCACCAGTGGGAGGTAAGAGAGAGGGTAGTGAAGACAAGGAAAGGTTATGCCAAGGCCAATCCCCACGGTATATAGAATTAGTAGAATTGTGAATTTGTCCAAATATTCAGGAGAGCATTTTGGAGCTAACCCCAAAGGGCTTTAAAACTGTGCATAAGAAATACCACTACTATGTCTGTATCCACAAAAGATCAAAGGAAAAGGACTTATATGTACAATGCCTACAAAAGCTCTTTATATGGTAGCAAAAAATTAGAAATTGAGTGGATACTCATCTGTTGAGGAATGGCTAAACAAATCGTGGTATATGATAGTACTGGAATATTATTGTGTTATAAGAAATGATGAGTGGGAGGATTTCAGAGAAACCTGGAAAGATGTATGAATTGATGCAAAGTGAAGAGAGTAGAAAAACATTGTGCAAGTAACAACATTGTACAATGATTAACTGTGAATTACTTAGCTATTCTCCACAAAACAATGTTATAAATAGATAATTCTGAAAAGCTAATGATGAAAAATGCTATCCGTAGCAAGTAACTGCCAGTCTGAATGTAGATCAAGGCATACTTTTTCTTTATTTTTTTTTTTGGGGGGGGGGAGTCTGTGTTTTCTTTTGCAACATGGCTAATACGGAAATTCATTTTGCATTATGGCACATGTATACTCTATTATATCAAGCTGTTTGCTTTCTCTGGGAAGGGGGAGAAAAAAGGAGAGAGAGGGAGAATTTGTAACTGGAAATATTCAAAAATGAAGACTAAAAATTGCTTTTACATATAATAGAAATATATATATACATATAAATTTTAAAAGAACACCAGTAATTGTGGTTAGGACCAAATGGGAATTCTTGCTTCAATCTTTGTAGTTAATAACAAATTATTAATACTAGTTTTCTACTTTCTGTGGAAAATAGAAAACACTTCTTCCCTAACAATAAAGATGAAGGAGCCCAAAGTATTTCACTATACTAACTCCCCTTCCAGCAGCCTTGTGTGAACAAATGAGGAAGACAGATACCTGGTGGCTTAAAGTGGACTACAGGAAGATATATAAAGTTAAAATAAAAGACCCTGGGGAGTCTATGGAGCTGTCAACTTCACCATTGTCTTTTTTTATTTGTTCCTTTGACTTGAGTCCAGTGAGATGCAGTTAAATTTTACCTTTGAAGACAACCATAACTTTATATCCCTCCCCAGGGCTCCCTGAACTCTCCCTCATACTGCCACATAGAGAAGACTAAAAAAAAATAGTAATAAATACTTGCTATGTTGATGGAGAGAAGGTACTGATAAGGCTAGAGGAGAATGATTATGGATCACCAAAGAGGGCACAGCTGAGAAGTAAAAATGGACATTCTAAAAGTTGTTGGGAATGAGAAATGCATAGAGTGTTTTGGCTACGATACCAATTAGTTCATTTGTATCCTAGAATCCTTGTACAGAAGTTGTGGGAGATAAACACTAACAATTGTGTAGCAATTTAAAGATTATGAATGCTTTATACTTTAGATGTTTGAACCTTACTATTATATTCATAACAAGGTACCATAATTCTCATTTTGTAGATACAGAATCTGAGTCTCAGAGAGGATATGTCTTGCCCATGGTCACACAGCTAATTAAAATCAGAGGTATAGTACAATAGACATAGGTTTAAATCCTCTCTTTGATGTTTCCTATATAAGTGACACTGAGCAAAATCTCTTGACCTTCCTAGGCCTCAATCCCTTCATCAATAAAATTAGAGGGTTGAATGAACTAAATTGTCTTTGAGGTCCATTTTACCTCTAAATCTTATAAAGAGATAGTATTGCTGTTGGGGAAAAAGATCAGTTATTGATATTCTTTTCTTTCTGTTTCTTCCTCCGTTCTAGAAAATGGTAGAGATGAATCTTCCCAGAACATATCTGTATACCATGGGGATTGGCCTTGGGGATAACCTTTCTTTGTCTTTACTACCCTCTCTCTTACCTCCCACTGGAGGGTGAACATCTTGTCTGACATGCCTTCCTTCTCACCCGCACTTCTTTCTGTTTGTTTTGATTTCAGTCTTAGTCTCAGTTCCCATCTTTGCCAGTTTCTTTGTCTTTCTCCTCTCAGGGCTGGGAATTTAAATCAGCCAGACGGTCTTTAAAATATCTCATTAGTTAAATCCATTTTAAATTATTTCTATAAGGAAGTTTGTAGGATTAATAATAAAATCATAGCATAGCTATCAAGCTAACTGTTGGCTAGAGACTGGATTCTCTACCTTATTTATGCCTTATATAAATTTAAGCTGGCCACTGGCCTCTCCCATTAGCCTCCCTGTATTCAACTAATGTGTATACATGCAAGCACAGTTTTCGTTTTCAACCTTAAACTTTATATGAAGAGGAAAAAAATCAGAATAAGGAAATAACTTAAGGAACATTGAGTAAACAAATCATTTAAGAATGTCTGGTAATGAACCAATCATGGAGAAGGGAAAATTGAAGAAAGAAAAATCTTAGAAACTTCTCAACCCCTCAGAGAAAAATAGTTTAGGGGCCTATGCCCAGAGTTATATCCTTGGAGAAGATTACCACAAATCACAAGGGACAAACAACCACCATCCCTGACCTCCAGTTCCTCCTTCTCCTTGGGTGCTGGTAGGTAGGGAAAAGGATGATACTATATCACTGACACTAGAGGTAACACTCATTTCCCAAAACTGTCTCTCTACATAGCCACAGTAAAAAATCTTCCTGAATAGTGTAAACTTGCCCAGTCCACTTCAGGATTTTTCATCTCTTCCTGGGCTAAGAAAAGCCTGGAGGTCCCAGGGTCATTATCTAGAATTTAAACTACTTCACCCACCTGCTGGGGAATTCAACTGAATCTATCCAAATAAACCATTTCATTCTGAATTTGAACTTAATCTTCTAGATTCCAAGTCTAACATTCTGTCCACTACACTGCAGGGTCAAACATGTGTTCCAGAGGTGCATGAACCACAACACCCCAAAGTAACTGGAAAAATTTAACAAAATATATAAAAATATAATAAATATAGAGAATATTAATATGTGGTGCTTTAAGTCAATATGTGCCCTCAGGGATCCTTATTTACATGTTAGTGAAAACATTTATGTTGGAGTTTGACACCATTGCACTATACCACACTGTTTCAAATAAGTCTGGAAAGATATTTTGGGTGTGGTTGTGAAGGTTACTGTCAGATTTGGGATTTTGACTTTATTCAGTAGGCAAAGGAGCACCATTAAAGGTTTCTGAGTAGGAAAATTACATGAAAAGAGTTTATATGTTTCACATAGTTCAAAAATCTATTACTCTCAAACTAGTTTACTCACAATAGAGTTAATAAGATTTGCCAATAATATTCAATTGAACCATTTTCTTCAGACTCTACAATTATAATACAAATATAATACAGTACAAAATTATTAACTGTTAGAAAAGTCTTGTTTTGCTTCATTTATGCTTCATTGTTGTGTAGAGGTGACCCTGGGCTCCTGAAGTCTATCACACAGGTGCCCACACATGAACACACACTTTTCAGGTCCCACTTATCAAACTATAAAAGGTTTAAGGAGTCAGATGCTCTCAAACCACAAATTGTTTCTGTGTTCTAAGAACCATTGTTTCTGATTTTCTTTTTTTTTTTAAGCAATTGGGGTTAAGTAACTTACCCAAGGTTAAACAGCCAGGGTTTTTGTGTGGGTGTTAAGTATCTGAGGCTGAACCGATCCCGGGTCCTCCCGACTCTGGGGCCGGCGCTCTTACTCACTGTGCCACCTAGCCTCCCCATGTTTCTGATTTTCTAGAGGCTTATAAATGTTTATTGACTGATTGATCAGAAGGATTGCTGTTAGCTACTGAATATTTTTGGTCACAACTCTTGAAACTTAAGAGGTCAAGTTCTATGTTGATGGAGAAAGGAGAGACATTGAGAAAACCACATGCATTTAAGACATGGAATAATCAAAACTGTATGAAAGAAAAAATATTTAATCAAACCCTTAACATAGGAAATGCTTAATTCCATATGAAATAGTTTTCTTTGTAAAAAGCACTTAGGGAAAAACATTCAATTTTTCAGGAAAATGATTTTTTGAATTAAAGTTCCATTAGGGAAAAAAAATAAGCAAGCATTGACTTCTTTTGAATAGACCATCATAATTTGTTTTCCTAGGGGATAAATTATGAAATAAAAATAAATTCAAAATTTAGCTGAGGGAGACTAAATGGTATTGGAGTTAATATATTTGCCCTACCTATTTTACATTTCTTCATTCAAAGGATGCCAAAACTTTGTCGGAAACTAAAATTACAAAAGTGAATTTTTTTTATTTAAATGAGTAAAATCAAGACAGTGTTATTGGGCCATATTTTTTTAAAATGCCAAGTCTCTGTAGATTTATCAAATCAAATTTTTGGTACCTACCTCATTTCTTTCCTTCCAAAATTTCACACTACTCTTCTAGTTGTTCTCAGACTATACACATACCTGCTTCAATTTATTTGCACAGACCTTTCTCCTTAAACAAAATGCCCTTCTCAGTCTCTCAGAATCCTTGTTTTACTTAGAGGTTATCAACTCAGTTCCCAAGTTTTCTATGTATCTTCTTTCTACCATAATAAACCTTATTAGTGTAAAGATGTATCAGTCCCTCCTTTCCACCATATCCTTTATGGTAAGGATATTGTTCCATTTTTTTTGTATCCTCTGCAACTAGTTCACTACCTAGTATATAGTAGGCACTTAATAAATTCTTGTTTATTGAAATAGAATTCAAGAAAATTGAATTAATTTAAAAATTGTTTTTTAAACTCCCAGATCTCCTTTCTGCATTCTATTTACCCTGTAGACAATCTCCATGCAATCTAGGTACACCTCAGTATCAGAATCTCTGTACTCATCAGGCTTAGGGCTTAGGTAACCATGTCATAGACCACAATTTACCTATGGTATAGAAACTCTGGACCAGAGACCTAGACTTCATTCCTGATTAATTTCCGAGAAGACTATCTATAGACTTCTGTTATTTATGTCAACCTTTTCATTAATTTCTAGCACTTAGCACAGTGCCTTGTTCATAGTAGATGCTTAATAGTTGCTTCTTGATTGACTTGAATTGACTCAATTTCTATGTAAATAGGTAAATGAGGATTATAAAATGGAGAGGGACTCAGACTTGTGATTCATTAGTAGAAGGGACTTCCAGGGCAGGAAATTCCTTCTACATAGGTCAATACCAGGGCTCTGAGCTTAAATCACTTACTGTGATTACACAGCATGTGTCAAAGGCAAGACTTGATCTCAGCTTTTTCCTAGCTTCAATATTTGTTCTCCAGGCATTAGACAGTATTGCCTATCTGCATTATAAAAATAAAATCAATTTCAATAGTATAAACTACTAATATCAGATTCATACCATAACATCAAATGAGGATAGATGGCTTCTAAAAATGCTTGATCTGATCTCATCTTGTATTAATAGAGGCTGATTCAAAGAGGACAAAGGCTAAAAACATTAGTGTGGCTCATATAATGATCACTTGAATACAATTTTCTCTTTCATCTCTCTCCTCTCTATTCCTACTTCCTTCTCTCTGCCTCTGTAATGGTAAATGAATTTGAAGATCTTCCCTACCCCTTAATAGGTCTACAGAATTGGAAGGTCTTACCTGCCCCTTACTGGGACTCAAGTGGAATCCAACAGGAAGGACTTGATTGGGCAGGGTGGGGGGAGGCTTGTTTTTCAGGAAGGTACACACCTTTTGTTATTTTGTAATTAGGCAGTGGGTAACGAAGGCTGTGTTGTCCTCTGACCCTGAAGAAGGCTATATATATATATTCTGAGGTGAGGTTTTGCTTTGGAGCTCACTTATGAGAAGAGTTGTGTGATTTGGTCAGATGATACTCTGGGTAACCATTGAGCCCCTCGGCCTTAAAGATCCAAATGCTGGTGCTTCTCTCTGTGGTAACTAACTATTTATGTATGTAATCATCAGACAGCTAGAAGCCCTGTCTGTTGGTCTGTTGAAGTGTGTCATTTTATCTCTTTGTATTTTTTTTGTCTGCTAATTTCTGTTTGTATCTTCTCTGAAGTTCAAGGTGCTGACATTTTCCTCTGAAGTAGGCAGATTACATATACATACATACATGTATAGATATAGATATACATTTGATTAAAGTAAGACTGTTAACCCCTTTTGAGTTGCCTTCTTTTAGAAAAGCAGATCAAAGAACCTGTGCTAGCAGCCATCCTGGGTATGCTGGGGTGCTTGCTGTTACAGCTTCTAAGCATGTTGTGGCAGGAAGCAGTTAGCAGCAATCCTTGGGAAACCCACTGGAAATTACTATTCATGACTTTTGGTTATAGTGATGTTAAATATACCATAAAAATTGCTGGATAAAAGGGAATATTATTGCTTTCTCCTGATCTCATTGCTGCCCTGAAAACACAGGAAACAGTAGAGGTTTCGAAGAACTAAATGTACTACTCAGTTTTAGTTATTAGCATGTTCTCTCGTTGAATCTGCCAATACCAATAAGTTCCTCTTACCACCTTTAGCAGCATCCCATGGCAGCTGGCTTAATATGGTTAATAGCTCTAGGGAAGTTGAGACTATAATAGCATTCACATCTACTAGGAAAAGTATGGGAGTAGAGACCTATTGACTGGATCATTACTTGTTACCTAACTAATCATGTCTGATGAGGTTTCTCTTGCAGTCTTTATCATCTGATTAAAAAAAAAAAACAGAATATATCCAAGTGATTCTGGCTCCTAGTTCTAAATTTGTTACCACTGGATGGCCATGGCAAGTCTCCAAAGTGTAGGTTTCAGTTTCTCCATCCATAAAATATATAATAATCACCTTAGAAAGGTTTTATGAAAATAAAATATATGTGAAAATTCATATAACAAACCATTATAAGAATATACAATTGTTTCAAGTAAATATTCTCATATATAGATGCATTTATTTATTTTTCAAATTTTAATTAGTTAAAAATAAATAT
The DNA here is from genome assembly GCF_028583685.1 of Petaurus breviceps papuanus. Lineage (NCBI taxonomy): Eukaryota > Metazoa > Chordata > Mammalia > Diprotodontia > Petauridae > Petaurus > Petaurus breviceps. The sequence goes on from NW_027186325.1 coordinate 1,951,206, forward strand.
AATAAGTGATTTTATAATGATTCATCATCCTGGGGATAAATAAAATTATATCTGCCCACCCCCATTAAAAGGGTTCTTGATAATCATCTCTTTTTCATAATTAATACAAATCAAAGTGGAAATTCTGAAGTCTTGGGCACAATCCAGCAAAACAGTTAAACAATGCTAATATATAGGGGTGGCCAGGTGGCTCAGTGAGTAAGAGCACCGGCTCCAGTGTAGGGATGACCTGGGGATGAAATCCGGGCTCAGATACTTAGCACCACACCCAGAAATAACTGGCCTGTAACCTTGAGCAAGTTACTTAATCCTGATTGATTTAAAAAAAAAACAATGCTAATATAGGACTAACTGATTTGATTAAGTAACATTGTCAGACAAAATTAATTTTCCATTAAAGGGAACAGATTGTAAGCATTAGTATACAGGATAAAAGGGAAACATTTTAAAGCAAATATGTTTTGCCTAATGGTAGAGCAAGGAGTTAGGGAGTTAAAGTAGGATAGAATAAACTTGAGTATATAGCTTACTGATATCATGGTGATTAAAAAGCATGTATGAGTATTCTAGAACCATTGCCTTGATAGCTATAATTCTAACAACACAAGCATTGTTAGAAAGGTTTTCCTATGTACCATGTAAGTTTAATAATGTTGAAATAAAGTAAAAGCCTTTTACACTGATCAATTTGTCTACTTTCCAGTTTTTCAAAAGATAGTGATTCAGCATAAAAAGAAATTGAGATTGTGAAAGTTGTCCTTTTGTTCCCCTTAATTTATAAACCTCACTAAATGATGCTTCTCAGTTTAAGGATGTGGAAGATGTTGATTTTGTTAGTCCTTGACCAGAAAATTGGCTTTTGTTGCTGAATGTGTTGCTGTTAGGAGTGTAGTACTAAGTAGCTCCCTTTCATACCTCTGAGGTCTTTCTCCAACCAGAGTCTTAAAATGTTGACTAAATCTTCCATTTTTTTTATTAACAGGTTTCCAGTAGACACTGAGTAGAGATATAGAGAGGTATATAGATATATAGAGGGATATATCCTCTATGACTTAGTCATTAATATTTTGTTATTGTTATATCTGAAAATGCTATTCCCAACCTTAATAGCACAGGACCAAACTAATGATAAAGTCTTAGTAGGCTGGGTTATGGACTACAGATATACATACATACATTTAGTCATTGGAGCCATGCTCAAATCCTTGCCACTTTTAGTAAGGTTCACTGGAGCTTATGCTGCTCTGACATAGCCTCCATGAATGTTGTGATGAAACATTGGAGTAGGAGTTTGGTGGTAATGTTGCCCCTTATGTTCACCTCCACCAAAGCTTGTATATATAGTAGGTCCCTCAGATAAGACTAACCCAGGTTCTGAGGATCCACATTCATTCAAAATCAATGCCCATGAGCACTCAGTGATATGTTTATCTTTACAAGTCATTCAGAGGATATAATTAAGCCACTTATTTAGTATAATAGACTAGCACATTAATAAAAGTAACAATAAAACATTTCATGCATAAACCTGGATTATACTTTTACTCAAAAATGTGTATCACCAGTGAGACAACTGAATGTATATAGGTAACAGCAATTTCATTGCCAGAAAAGGGAAGTTGGACTCTTACCATCACTTTTTTAAGTTAAAACCTGGAAACTTTTATTAATACTTTAGAAAGAAGACAAATTCATACACTGAGTTCTTGCAATTGGTGGGGGTGGGGGAGGATATCTGTGATTTTCTCCCCTAAGAGCCTATCTCTCTCAGCCTTAGATAGCCAGAATGGGTATTTCTCCAAAAGAGAATTCTCTAGGTATTGATTGAGTTCTTTATAACACAGATCAGCTCCAATAACATAGTTCCCTTCTGTTCAAATTTTATTTTCAATAAAAATATCTTAGTCATCAAACATTTCAGGTCTTTTGGGGACTTGGCTTAAGATCAAAGTCAAAAAGTCTGTGAGGCTCCCTGTTCAATTCATAATCATTGCATTTTACCTTTTCAGCATTCATTTAGAGTCAAAGTTCTTGATGTTTACCATGTCATGGATGCCTTTGGCAGTCTAGTGAAACCTATGTATGACTTTTCAGAATTACATTTTTAATGAAAAGTATATATATATATATATATATATATATATATATATATATATATATGCACATGTGTATATGTAGAATTGCAAAAGAAGCCAATTATATTGAATTGCAGATATCAAAATATTAAAATATAAACAAAAACAGGTTCCAGTGCCCCAACTTAAGAACCCCTGATTTAGAAGCACTCTTTCTATCAGCTGCCAAGGACCCTCTGGGTTTAGGGCTTAGAGACTTTCATTTCTCAGTTCCAAAATTTCTTTGGTCTCCTATCCAAATAATGTAGAAGGGGAAAGAAATGCATAAGAACAAAACTAAAGCTCTGATGAGTATTTTTCTGCCTAACTTAATACCTGAATCAAAGGGAAAGTGATAGCTTGGAATCATGCCAAGTATGATTTCTACCACACAAGTATTATTCAATCAAAGAAATGTATATAAGGACAGTAAAATGTTCCAGGCTTTGAGGACCCTCCTCACCACACCCTCCAAGAAACAAAAAATATCCAGCAATTCTTGCTGCTCTCCACACTTTGCCTTGCTAGATGGGATTGGAAAGCTATAGTTCCTTTGCCATTATGGGAAGCAAGCAAGTAAACAAACAAAAAATATCAAAGATATACTTGATGATGTATTGCCAACAATGAAACTAATCAATGATAGAGAATGTCTTCACTATATTCTAGAATCTAGCAAAGTGCTCAGAACATAGTTGTTGCTTAGTAATTGTAGGTTGATTATGGGACCAGTACTCTATTCAGTCATATTTAGCATAGTTCCAGGGACATTATACTGGGTATAAAGTTCTTGTTCAGTTTTAAACTTTAATAACTTTATTTGTATTAATGTTAGCAGCACACTATAAAGGACATTTAAAGGCTGAAACTTTAAAATTTTAAAGAAAAAGAGATTGATTTTTCTAATCTTCAGTATAACTGACATCATTTGTAATAGTTTGCAAACTGATTTTCTATGCCTATTCTATACTTTCATGAATTTCAGTTGTGCAAAAATATATTGACCCCAAATTGACAGTAACACTTAAAAACTCTAAGAATTCATCATATTCATGGCTTTTATATTGCATCTTTATCATGAGCAAATATAAAGTTATTAAAGTTTAAAGTTTTATAAGGACTTGATAACTACCCTGTAGATATAGAGAAAATATAAATGGGATAAAAGCAAACAAATTCCTCTACTGCTAAACCCCTTAAAAGTCTTTGCTCTCTGCTGGGAGATTATACATCATTTTAGAATAGAGAACTGAGAAATGGGTTCAAGAATTGGCAAGTTACAGTATCAATAACAGAAGTCAGAGTTAACATATTTTCTAACTTTTCATGTGTATCAGACATTTAAATAATAAATACCTTAAACTATGAATCTTTAGGATACTCATAAAACAAAAGAATACATAGATAGGATAATCGCAATGAGCAGATAGGAGCAACATCAATTATAGACAATGTTTAAAATATTAGAATGTTATTATCTCTACTATATTAACAAAAACAATTTTAGTGCCTAAACATGATTAGACAATGCTTCACATGAAAAAAAAAACTGAAAAACTTAGTGGCCTACATGAATTACCATGGTAAATTAAAAAAGAAAATAAAATTATAATTATGATGGTTAACATGTATATATCACTTTAATGTTTGAAAAGTTTTTAATAATTATGGAATATAATTTGGTCTTCACAGCCACCTTGGTACATAAAAATTATTATTATCCCCATTTTATAGATGAGGCTGAAAAAGCTTAAGTGAGTTGCCCAAGGTCATAGAAGTAAAGGGTCTGAGGCAGGGTTTTAACTCAGGTCTTCCTGACTCGAGGTCCAACACTCTATCCACTGTGTCAACTTAGATGCCTATTATTATTAAACTATTGCAATCTTAGATCATATTTAGGGTTATGCTATTGCGCAAGTCTCTTAATCTCCCTGAAACTCATCTCTAAAATGATGGAGTTGGGCCTTATGGCCTCAATTATGTATCTATGATCCTAAGTAGTTTCTAGGATAAGGGGAAATATTATAACTGAAGACATGTAACTATTCATACATTTCAGATCTCATCTTTCTCCTCAGGTCCAATCATGAATCACTAAGTGTCTTTACCTGCAAAATATCTCTGCCCATTCAACATAATCAACATCCAACCTTCTTCCTAATTTCTTTTTTCTGTAGAGGGTAACACCATCCTTTCAGCCACCCATATTCTCAACCTTCAAGTCATAATATTCACTCTCACTTAACAATGTCCAATCAGTTGCCAAATATTGTCATTTCTACCTGTAAAATACATCTTATTCATACTCTTGTCACCTCTAATGAATATTCTCCTCAGCATTCTCTTTCTTTCCAATTCATCTTTTATAAATATACATATTATAGATATATAAAAACATATAATATATATTACATATTATATATATATATATAATAAATGTAAAACCGCCATTCTAAAAACACAAGTCCATGTATCCTTTCACAGCATGGCTAATATAAAAACATGTTTTCCATGACTACACATGTAAAATTGATTTCAAAGTGCTCACTTTCTCGAGGAGGTGAGAGTAGAAAGATGAAAGAAGACAATTTGTAATTCGATTTTAAAAAAGAATATTTAAAACTATTATTACATGTAATTGGAAAAAAGTATTTTTTAAAGCACAGGGCCAATCAGGTCACTTTGCTCAAAAAGTCTGAACTCCTCCCTACGAAAAAATATAAGCTTATCTGGTTGGGATTAAAAACTAGTCCAATCTGATTCCAACCTTTCTTTCAACGAGAACTGCACATCATTCTCCTTGCAGTCAGACTTGTCTAGTTGCGGTTCTCTGTACATAAAGTTCCATCTCCTCAGTCTATGCTGTTTCACAGGCTCTCCCCTAGTCCAAGTATGCTCACCCTTTTCACCTTCACCTCTTAGAATTCTGGGCTCCTTCTAAGGCTAAGTTCAAGTGAAATCTTTCCTGATTCCCCTAGTTATTAGTGCTCCCCACTCTGCAAGTTACTTTATATTGATTTTTTATGTTTTTATTTGCTTATCTGTATACATGTTGTTTTCCGCTCCCCCATCCTTTGGAGATTGTCTTTGATTTTATAGACAATTTTGTCTCTATCTTTATAACCCCAGTACCTAGCTCAGTGCCTGACATACAGTAAGAATGAATGTTTGCTGAATGAATATAGGAATTTATGAGAGGTAGTAGAGTACACAGACTGCTACACTTGGTGTTAGGAAGAGCCAGGTTTTAATCATATTCCAGACACCTTCTGCATGACCTTTGCCAAGGTAACTAACTTCTCTCCATGTGATGATAGCACTTACTTCGTAGTCTTGTTGTAAAGATCAAATGAGAAATGTATGTGACGTGCTTTGTAAAAGTTAAAGACATTATATAGGGTGTCCCAAAGGTCTTAGTGTAGGTTCAAGTCATTAAAGTTTAAGTTATTAAAGCTTAAACCAGCACTTAGACCTTTGAGACACCCTGAATAAATGTGAGCCAGTATATACCTATGAAATTACAAGGAAAAATATGAATGTCAAATAAATTGGAGAATCTAAATCCTGCCTTTACTTCAAAATATTATTAGTAATCTCAGTATGAATGTCACTGCCCATAATATCCTTTCTATCTATGTACAAATAAAATTACAAATTCTCCCAGTGGAAAAAGACTTTTCCTACTTTTTTTTTGCTTGTTTGTCACATGTACACATAGAGAAAGTAAATAGTAATGAAATCTCCAAATGGTTTTATTGTTAATGTGAAAAAAAACAAACACAAAAAGTCAATAATCCGAAGCAATAATGCTACAAGGAAGAGATAAAATAAGTTTTTATTTTCCCCTAGTATATCAGACATTTTTCTCTACTTCATACTTTGCTATGACCAGAAAAACAATTCCTAGTAGTTAGCTTTCTGATTATGATCTTCTTTTGTAATAAACACTGCAATTTCAAGGAAATTAGTGTCCTTTCTTCTCTTTAAACCTCTATGTCTAAATTTCCTCCATCAGAAATGTTATAAATGTGCTCATACTTCTCCAGCAGAAATGGTAATAGCAATGAAGCACGCTAAAGTTCATTTAAAGGCCAAAGATTGCTTTAACAAGGGAATTTCAACTATGGAAAACTGGATGTTTGGTGAATTTTGCTAATAAGCAAGCAATGCTACTGAAGAAAGGGAGGGATGAATTCAAAGAGGACTAGCACAGAAGGATTTAGGGGGAAGTCGCTAGTCCAGTAACAGACAAATGCAATTAAAAAAATGTTTTAATTATCATTTTGAGCATTAATCATGGCTCTAATGATGTGATATACACACATGTTTGAAAAGGGGATAGAAGTAGAAAGGTCACATATGCTACAATCCCATATCACTGGCTTCCTTGCTATTCCTTACATCACTCTACCTCCCAAATCACCACATTTTCACTGGTTGTTACTCATGTTCTTCATGCCTAGAACTCTCTCCTTTCCTCCCTCACTCCATCCCTCCCTCCCTTCTTCCCTCCCTTTGTCCCTCCTTCCCCCTTCTCTTTCTCTGTCTCTGTGTGTCCCTTTCTGTCTCTCTGTGTGTGTCTCTCTCTCTATCTCTTTCTCTCTCCATTTTGACTTCCCTTGCTTCCTTCAAGTCTCAATTGAAAATTCCACCTTCTAGAAGAAGCCTTCCTCTTTAATGTTGGTCTCATCCTTCTATGATTATCTCTGATTTATCCTTCTTTGTTGTACGTAATTGTATAAAAGTGTACATAGTATAAAAATCCTGTTGGTACACAGTTATTTGCATGTTGTCTCCACTATTAGACTGTTAGAACCTTGAGGACAGAGATTGTTTTCACTTCTCTTGGTGTCCCTAGCCCTTAGCAATGTACATGAGAAATAGTAGGGATGGGGAACCTGTACCTTTAAGGCCACATGTGGCCTTCTACATCCCTGGGTGTGATGTTGTGACTGAGTCCAAGTTTTTTGGCATAAATCTTTTTTATTAGGAGGATTTGTTCTATAAATTTTGGATTCAGTCAAAGGGCTGCAGTTGAGGACCTAGAGGGTCACATATAGTGTTGAGGCTAGTGGTTCCCCACCATTTGTCTAAACCATAAGCAAGCATTTTCTGTAACAGGGATAAACTAGAAGACTTCCCAAGAAGATCAGGGATAAAGCAAAGATGTCACCAGTCTTTTTTTTTTTTTTGCTTTTTGAAGGGCAATTGGGGTTAAGTGACTTGCCCAAGGTCACATGGCTAGTAATTGTGTTAAGTGTCTGAGGCCAGATTTGAACTCAGGTCCTCCTGACTCCAGGGCTGGTGGTCTATTCACTGTGCCACCTAGCCACCCTAGATGTCACCACTCTTAATACTGATATATGACAAGCAGTATTACTTCAGAAAAATGTAGAGTTACATGAACTGGTGCAAAGTAAAAAGAGCAGAACCAGGAGAACCTTTCACAAAGTAACAACAATATTGTATTATGATCATCTGTGAATAATTTAACTATTCTCCAGTAATATTCTCAGTAATGCAATGATCTTAGACAATTTCAAAGGACTCATGATGGAAAATCCTATTCATCTCCAGTGACAGAACTGACCAAATCTTAATACAGATCAAAGCAGACTATTTTTCACTTTATTTTTTTTGGGGGGGGAGGGTCTATGTTTCTTTTGATAACATGACTAATATGGAAATCCATTTTGCATGATAGCACCATGTATAACCTATCTCAAATTGCTTATGATATCAGGGAGGGGAAGTGGAACAATGGAGAGAGAAAAATTTGGAACTCCAAATTTTAAAAAAAATGTTAAAATTGCTTTTACATGCAAATGGGAAAAATATTATTTTTAAAAAGATTAGATTGATTTGAAAACTCCTCCAGTTCCCAGGAAATTATGGGTAAAGCTCATCCTTCAAATAGAAATGAAGATACTAAAACAAATTATAATAACCTTCCATTAAATGCAAAGATTTCTCTCCTTATAATAAATGAATATCAAGAAGTGGCACCACAAGGTGATATGCCATATTTCTGAATATTCAATTAGAAACTGAGAGATTAACAGAATTCTGCCATGAATGGGAAAAGAAACTTACAATGAATATTCCTGATGATGTCAAAGATCTCATTCATTCAACAGTTGGTCAAACAAGACTCATCATAAGCAAAAGGTTCAAACAGTTTGAAGGATTGGTGAATGATTGTGACAATAAATGTGGCCAAAAAAAATTACCAGCATGAATCTGAATGGACTTGGGATATGCTTAATTTTCAAGTAGAAGATTTGAACATAAATTTTGAAAAGCTGAGTAAAGTTCATGAATCAGGATGGGAAATGGAAAATATCATAAGCCAAAAAGGTATTTGGAAAAATTCTGTGCCAGTTTAAAAATGCAAGTTAAAACAGAAGATGTTGTAGGAACTGCCACTTGAAATTGCCTGACTGTTAAAACATTTTCAATGAGACAGAAAATTAAGCAAGTCTTCCTATATCTGAAATCATAGGTCCTGTAGTATCAAAAGCAAAGGAACTTAACAAGATAGTTTTTAATGTGGGTTTTTTCAGACTTGAAAGCCCAGTTAAGTTATTTTCAGCCATCTTTGCATCTTAAGAGCCTTGCATAGAAAATCAGATGATCCAGCTGAATACAAAACACCTGGGAATAAAAAAATGAAATCTTGAAAGAACTGAAACCAGCTATTTTTCCCTTCTCCCATGTCTCTAAATTTAAAAAGTGACACTAAATCCTGACTAAAAACTGTTAAAGCCATATTTTGTAACCTTCTGTTTTCAGATGATTACAAATTGACAAGGAAAAATTTGTCTTAAGTTGACACTGAGAAGCTTAGGAACATTGTTTATTTAAATAAACTTCCAGGGAGATTTTATTGATCATTGAAGTTGGATCTTTATTATTTTTATTATTGTTATATTTTTCTTTTTTATGTTAGAGTGTATATGGTAAGATATTTACACAAATAGAGGTGTTTTTTGTTCTCTGTTTTCAAAGAGAAACAATGACATCACATTGTGATAAGGGATGTCTTGACTTGTGCATGAATGGGATTCAAGAGAGGCAGAGTTGCACAAAGTCACAAGCCTCACTTTCTTTTATAGAGTCATCAAAGATGAGTGGCAGTACAAAAGTCAAGACAACTGGTGATTTCCCGGGGTGAAGTGGATGACGTTGGCATTTTCAATATCTAACCAAATTCTGAGCACTCCACAACACCTGCTTCAGCTGTCTTCATGGCTATTGGAAAACATTGTTCTCATCCACCCATTACTCCAGGGTAAGTATTCACCTGCTGGGGTTGACATCTCCCTAACTCACTCCTGGATTTGAGGCATGTTAGTTACCCTCAACCTGGTTTAGCCCACTTCCAAAGATGGTTTTACTGGAATGTGGCTGCTACATATGCTAAGCCTCATGATGCACAGGTGAGTTACCTGTGACAGATAAGAGTATTAAAATATAAAAGTACTGTTAAAAATTTTAACCGCCTACAAATAAAAAACTAAAAAACTCTGATTGCATATTAAAGCATACTTTTTTTTACTATATTTTTATGATTTTATTTTCTTTGTTACTTCTATTGCAACATGGCTAATATGGAAATATATTTTCTTGACCTCCCAAATATAATCAAAATCAGATTCTTGTCTTCTAACAGAGATGGGACAAACAGAATTTGGAATTCAATATTCTTAAAAAAATGATTGCTAAAAACATTTTTACATGTAAATGGGAAATGTCCAAGAAAATAAAATAAATTTTTTAAAATAAATTGCAAATAAATCAAAACAACTCTGACGTACCACATCTCACCTATCAGATTGTCTAACATGAAAAAAAAAACATGAAAATGATAAATGCTAGAGAAGATGTGGGAAAGTTGGAACACTAATTCATTGTTGGTGGAGTTGTGAGCTGATCCAACCATTCTGGAGAGCAATTTAGAACTATGCCCAAAGGGCTATAAAAATGTGTCTACCCTTTAACCCAGCAATGCCACTTATAGTGTTGTATCCCTAAAAGATCATAATAATGGGAAAAGTCCCCACATGTTCAAAAATATTTAGAGCAGCTCTTTTTGTGGTGGCCAAGAACTGGAAATTGAGGGGATGCCCATCAATTGGTGGATGACTGAACAAGTTGTGGTACATGAATATAATCGAATACTATTGTACTATAAGGAATGATGGACAGACAGACTTCAGAAAAATATGGAAAGAGTTATGTGAACTGATGCTGAGTGAATTGAGTAGAATTAAGAGAACATTGTACATAGTAACAGTCACAGTGTACAATGACTGACTTTGATAGACTTAGCCCTTCTCAGAAATGCAAGGACCCAAAACAACTCCAAAGGACACATGATAGAAAATGCCATCCACATCCAGAGAAAGAACTATGGAGTTCAAATTCAGAATGAAGCAGACTATTTTCTTTTTTGTTGTTCTTTTGTTTTTCTTTCTCGTGGTTCCTCCCATTTGTTCTAATTCTTCTATACAATATGAATAATGTGAAAATATGTTTAATATGAATGTATATGCAGAACCTTTATCAGATTGCATGCTGTGTTGGGGAGGGAGGAGAAAAGGGAGGGAGAAAAAAATTAAACTTATGGAAATTAATGTTTAAAACTAAAACATTATTTGAATTTAAAAAATTTCAATAAAGCAGTTTTCTTGGCAGATAATAAAGGCTATATATGAGAAATGTCATAGAGGCAGACTTGGCAACTGATTGGATATGAGACATCAGGCAAAGGAAAAAGTCAATGATGACTTCAAGATTAAAAATTGAGGTGACTCTGAAAATAGCAGTACTCCCCACAGATAGAGTGAAATTTGGAGAAGGGATATGTTCTCATTTTGGCGGACTGAATTTGAGATTCTAAGAGGACATCTAAATGATGACATGAAGAAAGCAGTTAATAATATAGGTGATGGATCAATAGTATTTACCTCACAGGGTTCTTGTGAGAATCAAATGAGATGTCTACAAAGTTCTTTGCAGTTCTTTAAATCCTACATAAAATGATATCATTATTACTATCAACTTGCTTTTATTTGTTTTTATGAATTTATTTGTTTTGGTTGAAGTAGAAATATTCCTAGGATAAATCACTTTCCTGGTAGTATTCCTTTTTGTACAATATTCTATGGATTATTGTCCAGGTAGATAATGTTCATCCTCCACCCTTGGCACAACAGTAGTTGCAAACAGGACAATAGTGATGATATGTGTACCTCATCCTGTTCCCAAATGATTTTGACCTCATTTGTTTCTTTGTTTGATTTTTTTGGGGGAGGGGGGTTGTTTATTTTTCTTTTCTTGGTAAGGAGTCAGGGAGATGGCTATTTATTCCATGTTTCTTGGAGATAGTGAATATTTGTTACAGTGACATTTTTAAATGTTCTTTTTAAGATGTATATAGATGGCTTGATGGTTGTAGGCTCTGGTTTTTAACTCTTATGAATGCCTAGTTCATTAACAATTTATTGGATAAGTTCTCCAGAATATGTTGAGGTCAGTATTTGTGATATGATGTCATCTTCTCTTTCCTTACCTAAGTAATGCCATTTTAGAATAAGTCTCTTATCCGAGAGTCCACCCTCTCTTAGAACCCTGAAGCCAATAACAGGCAAGTAAATTAGGTAGTCTCTCCCCTCTCCAACTGGTACCTTCCATCTCTAAAGCCATGATCTTAGGATTTTATGAAAACATAGGCACACAAAGTTATGGCCTATTGATCAAAGGAGTTTATAAAGGAGTTTGGATCTGTGCTAAATTCTAGAGCCAAACTCACTCCAGGCAGTTGGATTTGGAATGGTAATTGTCCATCCTTTCATTAGGCTTACAGTAAGCACAAATATTTTAGGGCAAGATATGGTCATATATCATTTGATTAATTGAATATACAGTTAAAGATTTATGGTTTGAATATAGCAGTGCTGTTAGGTCAAGTTTAGAATGAAGTTTTGGTGAAAAGTAATGTAATTTTCTTGTTGCTGTTTTCTGCCCTGCAAATTAAATTATGCACTTGTTTGTTCTGTTGCCTGTACTACTTAAAGCACAGTTTCTCCTGTTGGAGATAATACAGTTGTTAAAGCATTTGGAAAGAAACGTTTTCATTCCTTTTTTTTGACTGAATGAATTGCTTCAGGGTTTCTTTTTGCAGAGCAAATGCTCATGTTATAGTATTCTTCTTTGGTTTTCCAGAAGAAACTTTTGGAAAAAGTTTACACTAAAACTAGTCTGGCTTCTTTTACTGTTGATTACAGAATGGACTCTCAGTGTTCACTGAAACCCAACACTGCATGATAAGTATTGGAAAGTACACATATACAGATACAGAGTCTCCCACTCTACTTTTCTCTCTATATTCTCTCCCTTGGATAGTTGACCTGATCTCCTGACTTCAGCTGTCACCTCTTTTCTGGCATCTCACAAAGTTAATCTTTTCCTATCCTCCCACCTGAGTAGAAGCTGTACTTCTACAACTGACTCCTGGGCATTTTTCCAACTTCTCCACTTTCCATAAAGTTCAGCCTCTCCTCCTAACTTCTATCTCTGTCAATGACATCTTTATTCTTTCAGTCACTCAGACTCAAAAACATCCTTAACCAGTGCTCATGCAATGCCTTTTTCTACTGTCCAAAAAATTATTTGCCTCAAGGCATGTGGTTGATGGCTGCTAGAGAATACAGGAAGTCATTCAATAGAACAGAGCAGTGAGATAAACCATAAGGACAATCTTAGATTGGATATGTCTTCTTTTATTCCAATGCATTTAGGATTAGAACTCTTCCTGCACCTGGGTGCATGTGCTTCGTAATTGGGAAGGCTGATTACCATGCCAATTAGTGGGAACTAACTCTGGAGACTGGGATTGTCTTATGCTAGTAGCTGTGGCTTTCTCAGGCCAAGGATATTATCTCAGCCTGTATTTTCTTCTAACACATGGAGTAGAGAGAGGGAGAATTTTCGGGAGAGCCATGCAGCTGGGGGTAGCCATTGATTGCTGTCACAACTGAGACACATGAAAAGCTCTCTGCTCGTGATGGAAACTACCCTGAGGCCAGAGCAACAGAAGGGGTGCCAGATCAGATCTAGGCCCAGAGACTGAGGCCCACAGGAGAATAAAAGATAGACTATGCTGTGGACTCTACTAGGCTGAAGAAAAGGCAAGGAGAGCAACTAACTTCAATTTTCTTCTTACAGAGCTGTCCCCAGCTGGGTCCCAGACATACAATCCTCCCCTTAATCTTTCCTAGGACTTGTGGTCTGTTTAGGGTACAGAGGAAGAGAGCTTCAGTGATTGTTTTGGAACAATTCCTCTGATATTTTAAAAGCAAAAACCTGGAGAAGGTTGTGAGAAGTTCTGGGGAACTGATTTAGTTGAAGCACTCTCCAAGGAGAGCACTTAATTTTGTCTTTTTTGTTCTTGTAATTTTACTGTATTTAATAAACCATGTAGCTACACAAAGTTGATTACCTGTATGATATAATCATAGAGAGATAGATTGAATTAGATTTCTTACATATGGGTAGGGGAACTCTAGAAGAACTCTATAGATTGTTCTGTCTTATTTTTTTATATAATTTCAATCAATATTATCTTTTTTAATCACCCTTCATCTCTTTTTAAAACATGGTCAGGAAGAGTTTCTTCCATGCCTGCACCTTTTGAAATTATGAAGTTTTGTGGCATAGGCAGCTTGCACACGCGTAGGGAGTGGGGGGGAGGGTGGGAGAAGGAGGAGAGAAGAGAGAGAAGAGGTAGAGAGGGAGAGCTGTTTCACACATGTCAGAGAGCTGGTTAAGACCTTGGGCTAGAGGCCTCAGGACAGCACCACCTAGTGGGAAAGAAATAGATTACATTCAATAGTTAATTGTAAAATACTTGTCACCCCTTGGGCTTACAGAATTTAGTAATAGAGGTGATGTGGTATGCTTTTAACACTTCAGCAGCTTGGGATACCCTCCAAGTATACCTTTAGCCTTCACTCATATAACAAACAGTCCTCTTCTTCATTTCCTACATCCAGTTAATTATCAAACCTATTGACTTTCCTTTTAAAATTCTTCTCATATCTACTTTTATTTGCATTCTGACTGCCGACAACACAGGGCATGCCCCAATTAGCTTGTACCTGAATTATAAGAACACTTCTAATTGACCTTCCTAAATCCAAACTTTCTCGTCCCCAACTTGCTGGCTATAGGACTTCCAAATTTATTTCAAATTCATAAAATGCCACAGTTGGAAGGAACTTTGTAGTCATGCAATAAAACATCCCATCTACCCAAAGTTGATATCCTCTTTGATATTTCTTATAGATAGTCTATTCAGCCTCTCCTTGAATAAATTTTTGATTGGGAATCCATTCTACCTTTTAAAAGTTTTAGTTATTTAAAAGCCGTTCCTTATGAGATAAATGTAAACTCCAAGACATTACATTCAAATCTACCAAAAAGTAGATTAGAATTATTAGAATTGCAGTACAAGATAATTGGATTTAGACTTGAAAAATGTCCTTAGATATCGGTTTGTTCACACTAATCTCATTTTATAGAAGAAACTCAGGCACAGAAACTTTAAATGAGCCAACCACTAGCACTAAAACTCTCAGCTCTCTCATGTGATTTCTATCATGTACTCATGCACTTGACTTTTTTGAACCTAGGTACATCAGTTTACCTTTACCCCTTTTAAATTTCACCTTCACAGTCATTCTGTTCCTAACATTCTAGAAAGATCTACACACATATCAAGCATACTCCTGAGGAAATTATGCAATAGAACAGTCAGATTTTCCCAGATGACTAATCTTCCCTAGCACACCACATCATCACTTGTACATAATTTATTAAAAGTTGTAGACAAGTAACATGGTAAAATGCAAAAAGCAATGGATATAGTCAAAGAACTTGAGTTAAAATCCTACTTCTGACATTTTCTTCCTGTATGCCCTTGGGTAAATCACTTAACATATTTGGGCTTCAGTTTCCTCATGTATAAAATGAAAGAGTTGAACTTAATGGCTTCAAGAATTACTTCAGGCTTATAATCTATCATCAGATGAGAAAAAAACAATCATGCAGCATTTTTAGTTTGATGATGATTTTAAAAAGGTCTTTGCTCAGTAACAAAAAACACAAACTTAAAGATTTTTATCTTCTTGAGGGCAGGAACTATCTTTTACCTCTTTTTTGTAGCCCCAGAAATTAGCACAGTACCTAGCACATAGTTGGTGCACAATAAATATGGGTTTGTTTTGTTTTTTTACCAACTAACTGTTCTCAAAAGAGTCTCTCATGAATGTTAACATATAAGACTACTGATAGATCTAACCACAGAGGTGACATTCTTCAGTGTTCTTCTATCAGTATCAAGTGAGGCACAAACAGAATGACATGTGTTTATAGAAATGTCACAGAAGATATCTGTGTAGAATCCAAATAAAAGAGGTATTTTCAATAGGTAAAGTCCTCCAGATGCTCATGTTTGTGGTTAAATTGATATTGAGCTGATTTTAAGTTCCAGAACACTATTGGAGCTTCTAGGTGATATCCATTTATATTCAAAGGAAAATTAACTGAAAAATCATTCCAGGACATTAAAACAAAAAATGAAAAGTATGGATTGTTCAGACTGTGTCATTTGATTTAGCCCATCAGCACACATGTCTTGGTCAAGTTCTAAAAGTAGACAATAAACTTGGCCCAGAATTGGATAAAAAGAAGATGGTAGGTTGATTGAATTTAGAAAATATTAAAGTACTTTTTGTAATCCCAAGCTTCTTTCTCCATAATTCAAAAACCTACTTTAAACATCAATTTTCTCCTAGTGATGATGTAAGCTATAAATCATAAAACACCAGAATGCCTGAAGAATTGAAAATGCAAGTGACCCAAAGGGTTATAGAGAAACTTACAGTGGTAATAAGCAAATTGTAACATATCACCAAAAAAATTTCCATTGCAGAAACATAACCCAAAAAAATATAGAAGGGAAAAAAAGAGACTGGTTATTCATGTAATGAGAGCAAGAAATAAAAAATGAATAGTCTAGTTGGTGACCTAGTACTGAAAAAAATGTTAAAATATACAGAGGAGGGGCGGCCAGGTATCACAGCGAGTAAGAGCACCGGCTCCAGTGTTGAGAAGACCTGGAGATCGAATCCCGGGCTCAGACACTTAGCACCACACCCAGAAATAACTGGCCTTGTAACCTTGAGCAAGTTACTTAACCTCGATTGCTTAAAAAAAAATAAAATAAAATATACAGAGGAAGGGGCACCTAGGTGGCGCAGTGAATAGAGCACCAGCCCTGGAGTCAGGAGGTCCTGAGTTCAAACGTGGCCTCCAACACTTAACACAAAAACTAGCCATGTGACCTTGGACAAGTTACTTAACCCCAATTGCCTTCCAAAAAGCAAAAAATAAAAAAAAATAAACCTAAAAATAAAATATACAGAGTAAGTCTTCCAGCCCAAGACACAGTACTCCTAAAAAGGATTTAGTAGAGGAAATGAACATATCCTATGCAAAAATGTAAATGAGTTGTGATGTGAGTCTTTGAAAAATACCCACACAAAAGAGACCACCAAGTGGTCAATATGTGAGGCACATTGTAATTTGAGTTTATCACTGTCTCCAAGATAGTAAGATCCTTGAGGGTGTGGTCTAACTCTAATCATACTTTCACATAAGAGTTAGAGTTAGGTTAGTGTAAATGATGAATCCCCTGAAGTAGTCTCATTATTTGAATCCCCGCCACATTTACCTAGAAGCATTTACCTTACATTCATTATAAATTTGAATTATAATTTGAAATTATGCAATCATCTCAGGAAATTTGTTTTTCACCCTACTCTGGACATAGCTGGAGGTATCAAAAACATATTTGGTGTAGTTAATGAATTTTGAGAGCCAATAGATAGTATGCTTGATGTTTATTCCTGGTAAAATTCTAGAATATAATATTTTTAATATAGTTTCTAAAGTCTAGATAAGAAAAGCTGTGATCTTAGATCTATCAAGAACAAGTCATACATAACTTACTTTCTTTTTAAATAGTGTTATTATTAGATTAGTAGATTTGGTTGTATTGTAGATATATTTAACCATGATTTAACAAACCATTTGACAAAATCATAAATGATTATAGAAGAGATAGAGAGCACTGAATAGACTATATTTAACTGAAAAATGAGATATTTAAATATATGAGCCCAAATAGTAGTCATTAATCACTTGATGTCAATTTAGAAAGAGGTGATGTGCCACAATGATCTGTGATTGATCCATTATAGTTTATAATTCTTATCAGCAACCTAAATAAAGATATAAATTATATAAACCAGTAACAAATGATCCAAGTTTGAAAGTGTCTCACTTTATAAACTTTTATATAGATTTCTTATACAAAAAGTAATGATCAGAATTAAAAGCCCCAAAGCATATTTTATGATATATTTACATTTGCGGTTGTAATGGGAATGAAAATTTTAAAGATCTTCCCTGCCCCTAGGCTAAAGTGCACCTGGAGCCTGGGGTGGGAGGCTTGTTTTTCAGTAGATACTAATTGATTGGCCAGTGGGTCAATAAGGTTGTTACATTCTCTGAGCCAGGAGAAGGCTATATAAGCCCTGATGTGAGGCTTTGTTTTGGGGGCTCACTTTGAGAACTGTTCTGTGACTTGATATGGATTCTGGGAAGCCGTTGTCCTGAGCCCCCCAGCTTTGAAAAAACCCAGATGTTGAAATCCAGATGTTGATTGGGTATGGATGTAATGGCTGGACAGTTTGGAAAGCTGTCTACTTGATCTGTTTCTGTCTTGATAATTCTGCCTGTATACTTTGAAGTTTGGGGTGCCGACCTTTTCCCCTGAACAAGGTAAACGATATATGTCTGACTGATTAAAGTCAGCTTGTTAACCCATTTTGAGTTGCTTTCCTTTATCAAAGCAGATCCAAGAACCTGTGGTGGCAGCAAACCCTGGGGATGCTTGGGGTGCTTGCTGCTACAGCAGTAAAAACAAAACAAAACAAAACAAGATCACCAACTGTGTGGCATAGGAAGCATACCATTCATGTAGTATTGAAGGTGGATATTTCTACCTCTAGGCTCAGATTCTCTGATATTGAATCTATCTCTTAACTTCCACATTTTTTGATGTTACATAAATATTTCTATCTTAATGAAACATCACTTTTGGTATGTCTACTATAATACCTTCAATGCCTACTGAGTTGTACAATCATGTTACACATATTTTTGCATTAGTCATGTTTTAAAACAAGAATCAGAACAAACGGGGAAAATAAGAAGGTAAAAAACAACAACAACAAAATGTGAAAATAGTATGCTTGATTTGTGTTCAGACTCCAGAGTTCTTTCTCTGGATGTGGATAGCATTTGACACCATGAGTCTTTTGAAATTGTCTTTCGTCATTGTATTACTGAGAAAAGCTATGTCTCGTAGTTGATCATTGTACAATATTGCTATTACTGTGTATAATGTTCTCCTCACTCTGTTCATTTCACTTTACATCAGTGTGTGTATTTTCAGGCTTTTCTGAAACCTACTTGTTCATCATTTCTTATAGAACTATAGTATTCCATCATGTTCATATACCACACTTTGTTCAGTCATTCCCCAGTTGATGGTGATCTCATCGATTTCTAATTCTTTTCCACCACAAAAAGAACAGAAATAAATATTTTTTTTGTATGTGGGTCCTTTTGCCTTTTTTGTAATCTCTTAGGGATACAGACCTAGTAATGGTAATACTGGACCAAAGGGTATGCAGAGCTTGGTTGCCCTGAGGGCATAGTTCCAAATTGCTTCCAGAATAGTTCAATCAGTTCATAATTCCACCAAGAGTGCATTAGTGTTCCAGTTTTCCCACATTTTCTCAAACATTTATCATTTTCTTTTTATGTCATATAAGCCCATCTGATAGATGCGAAGAGGTTAAAAATACCTCAGAGGTGTTTTACTTTTAATTTCTTAATAGTGATTTACAGCATTTTTTCATATGACTATACATAGTTTAATTTCTTCATCTAATAATTGTCTTTTCATATCCTTTGGCTATTTAGCAAATGGCAAATGACTTGTTTGCTTATATATTTGATTCAGTTCTCCATTTATTTTAAAAATCAGGCCTTTATTAGAAACACTGGTTGTATAAAATGTTCCCCAGCTTTCTAGTTTCCTTCTAATCTGGGTTATATTGGTTTTGTTTCTGCAAGAACTTTTTAGTTTACTGCATTTCACAATGTTCTCTATCTTATTTGGTCATAAGTTCTCCTCTTCTCCATAGATCTGACAGGTAAACTGTTTCTTGTTCTCCTAATTTGCTTATGGCATCATCCTAGATGTCTAAATCATTTTTTTCCATTTCAACCTTATCTTGATATAGGGTGTGAGATGTTGCTTTATGCCTAGTTTTTGTCATACTATTTTCCAGAAGTTTTTGTCAAATAGTGAGTTCTTATCCCAGAAACTGGAGCCTTTGGGTTTATCAAACAGTAGATTAGTATAGTCATTTACTACTGTGGTTTATATACCTAATCTATTCCACTGACCCACCACTCTATAATTACCAGATAGTTTTGATGATTTCATCTTTATAATACAGTTCTAAATATTTATAATATCATTTTAGATATAATTTAGTTTTAGCTGGGAACCCTCCTTTGCATTTTTTTCATTGATTCCTTGATATTCTTGACTTTTTGTTCTTCCAAATGAATTTTTTATTATTTTTTGTAGCTCTATAAAGTAATGTTTTGGTAGGTTGATTGGTATGTTACTAGCTCAGCCTACCCATAAGCAATCAATATTTGTCCAATTGTTTACATCTGACTGCTTTTGTGAAAAGCATTTTGTAAATTGTGTTCATATAGTTCCTGTGTTTGTCTTAGTAGGTAGACTGTGAATATTTTATATTGTCTACAGTTATTTTATAAGGAATTTCTCTTTCTATCTCTTGCTTCTGGGTTTCATTGGTTATATATAAAAACACTGATAATTTATATGGATTTATTTTTATATCTTGCAACTTTGTGAAAGTTGTTAATTGTTTTCAGTAGTTTTTAAGCTGATTGCCTAGGATTCTCCAAGTATAACATGATATCATCAGCAAAGAGGGATAGTTTTCTTTCCTCATTGTCTATTCTAATATCTTCAATTTATTTTTCTTCTCTTATTGCTAAAGCTAACACTTCTAGTGGTGGTAATAGTGGACACTCTTTACCACTAAATTACTGGGAATGCTTCTAGTTTATCCTCATTATATATTATGCTTGCTGATGATTTTAGATACATAACTCCTTATCATTTTAAGGAAAACTCAATTTATTCCTATACTCTCTAGTGCTTCTAATAGGAATGGTTATGGTACTTTCTCAAAAGCTTTTTATGTATCTTTTGAAATAAACATGTTAATTTTGTAAGTTTTATTATTGATATGATCCATTATGCTAATAACACTGACAAAAAGGCATTTTCTTTTTCTCAATATTTATTTGTCTTCAGAGGTCTATCATATCTAACTTTTCTAAAATTCTATTCACTTCCTTAATTTCTTTGTTGTTTATTTTGTGGTTAGATTTATCTAGTTCTGAGAGGGGGACATTGACTTTACCCACTTGTATAGTTTTGCTGTCTATTTCTTCCTGTAAGTCACTTAAATTCTCCTTTAAGAATTTGGATGCTGTATTATTCAATGCCTATGTTTATTATTAATATTACTTTGTTGTCTATAGTACCTTTTACCAAGAAGTTGTTTTCTTTCTTTTAATTAGATATATTTTTGTTTTTTCTGTCTGAGATCAGGATAGGTATATCTGCTTCTTTTTCTTTAGCGGAAGCATAATGTATTCTGCTCCAGTCTTTTTTCTTTTACTCTGTGTGTATCTCTCTACTTCACATATGTTTCTTCTGAACAACATATTGAAGGATTCTGGTTTTTGTTCCACTCTGCTATCCACTTTTTTGGGGGATAGGAGAGGGGGGGAGAGTTCATCCCATTCAGATTCACACTGATGATTACTAACTGTATATTTCCTTCTGTCTTTTTTTTCTCCATTTATACTTTTCTGTCCTTTCACTGTCCCTCCTTACTAGTGTTTTGCTACTGACCACCACCTCCCCCAATGTTTTCCCTTCTATCAGCTCCCTCCCCCTTTTCCCTTTTTCTACTTCCCCCTCCTATTTCTGCCCTCCTTTCTTCCTTCCCTTCTATCATCCCCCCACACACACCTGGTTCCTTTTCTTTCCCCTTTCACCTCCTACTTCTCTCTGGGGTAAGAAAAATTTTTATACCCAACTGAGTATATATGTTATTCTCTCTTTGAGTCGAAAACAATGAAAATAAGGTTCAAACAATACTCACTCCCTTCCTTCTTTCCCTCTACTCTAATCGGTATTTTGTAACTCTCCATATGATATAATTTACTCTATTCAGGCTCCCCCTTTCCTCTTCTCCCAGTACAATCCTTTTTTCACCCCTTAATTTTTTTCATATCACCACATCAAAGTCTACTTATACCCTCTGTCTATGTATATTCCTTCAAACTCTGCTAATAGAGGTCCAATTCTCAAGAGTTTCAAGTGTCATATTATTTTAACATTTTAATCTTATTGAATTACATGTTTTTTTTTTCTTTCCTGTTTACTTTTTTATGCTTCTTTTGAATCTTGTATATGAAGATCAAATTTTTTGTTTGACTCTGATCTTTTCATCAGGAAAAAAACTTTTTTTTTTAAAAAAGCAATTGGGGTTAAGTAACTTGCTCAAGGTTACATGGCCAGTTATTTCTGGGTGTGGTGGTAAGTATCTGAGCCCAGATTAGATCCCAGATCATCCAGACTGTGGGGCTGGTGCTCTTACTCACTGAGCCACCTGGCCACCCCTAAGAAATTGGGGTTAAGTAACTTGTTCAAGGTTACACAGCCAGGTGTTTCTGGGTGGGTGCTAAGTGTCTGAGCCCGGATTCATTCCCAGGTCATCCCAACTCTGGAGCCAGTGCTCTTACTCACTGTGCTACTTGGCCACCCCTAGGGGGGGAAAAAATTTAATGTATTTCTTAATTCTTTAGATTTTGTTCAACTGATTCTTGGTGACATAGTAATGATAGAGTTTTCACTTAGCTTTTGTATCTCCTTTTCTATTTGACCAATTCTACTTTTAAAAGAGTTGTTTTCTTCAGTCAGTTTTTGTGCTTCCTTTTCCAAACTGTTGACTCTTTTTTTTCCTATTTGCCCTGTATAACTCTCATTTCTATTCCCAATTTTTCTTCCAACTCTCTTACTTGATTTTTAAAATTCTTTTTAAGCCCTTCCAAGAACTTTTTGACTTGAGACCAATTCATATTCCCTCCTCTGAAGTTTCACATGTTGGCATTTTTACATTTTTGTTCTTTTATGAGTTTTTGCTTTGATCTTTTCTGTACCATAGCAGCTTTCTATGGTCGGGGCTCTTTTCTGCTTCTTACTCATTTTTTACCTTATTTCATGACTTTTAAATTCAAGGTCTGCTCCTGGGGCACAGAGGGCACTGTCTCAAGATTCTTTTCTGGGGGCCATGAGCCTGGTCATTGACTTTCTACAGCAGGGCTTCTGGTCCTTGCAACTTGACCACTGCACTGAGGTGGCCCAATCTAGTTGTGCCTATTGTGCCTGGGTTCTAGCACACTCAATTTGCCTTCTGAAATGGGGCTTGAGGCCTCACAACTGGCCTGCTGAATCAAGACCATGGGGCTGTGGTTTCTGATCTGTGCTGTGGTTATGAGCCTTCCTCTAGCTTGCCCACTGACTATACTGCACTGTGTCCCCCTTTTACCCATATGAAACAGACCTTTCCTAAAGTTCTTCTACACTATATTAAGCTGTAAAATTGTTTCGCTCCTTATTTTTTGTGTGTTCTTCCACTCCATAATCCACTTAGAGACTTAATTTATTGTTTTTCTGAGGGAAACCAGGGAGAGCTCAGGGAACTTCTGGTCTTCTCTTTGCCATCTTGCATCTACCTCCGTAAATCCCTATCCTTAATCCTTAAATTTGACAACTGCTTCTCTGCAAACTGAGCAAAACCATATCCCTTTGTCATGTCAGGTCAGTAATTAACACTTCTTAATTTATTGGTTTTAGTATGGCTCACAATCCCTCCTAATATAAGTGAGTTCAGGCAACATGACCCAGATGCAGACATAAATTATGAGGATCAATTGGAATTTTTCCCCAAGGTATCAATGTTGCTTAGGCTCCTTCAGCAAGTAGAAACAATTGACCTTAGCATCATGTCAGTAAGAATATGTCATTAAAATAAGAAGCTACCAGGATTTTCCTCTTCCCTGTCCCCATCTTCAGGCAACCCCAATTCCACCATCAAGTCAAGTCAATAAACATTTATTGAGTATCTACTATGTAGCATGCACTATACTAAGCACTGAGGATGCCAAAATAACAAAAGAAAGTCAATGTACTCTTACAGTCTAATGGGTAGACAACAACCAAATGATTATATACAAAAAAGGTATGTACAGAGTAAAGAAGAAATACTGAAGAGAAGGTGAAAAAACTAAGGAGCACTGAAAAAGGATTCGTAAATAGGTGAGACTAACTGAGACCTGAAGGAAACCAGGTGGGGGAGATGAGGAGAGGGAGTGATCCTGGGATATGGAACAGACAGTGAAAATGCTCAGTTCGAAGATGGAGTGTCATATGCAAAGAACAGCAAGGAGGCTAGTGTCACTGGATGGAAAAATAAGTGGAGGGGAGTAAAACATAATGAGACTGGATAGATAGGAAGGGCCAGGGTATAAAGGGGTTTAAAAGCAAAACAGATGGTTGAATATTTGATCCTGGAGGCAAAAGGGAATCACTGAAGTTTTTGTTTGGGAAGTTTGTTTAGGAAGGTGATATGTTCAGACCTGTGTTCTTAGAAAAATCCATTTGACAGCTAATTGAAGCATGGACTGGAGTGAGGAGACCTCAGGCAGGGAGACTAACCAGCATGCTATCGCAGTAGACCAGGAATGAGGTAATAAGGGCCTACACCAGGATGGTGGTAACATCAGAAGAGAGGAAGGAAAGAGGCATATATAGAGTTTCTACAAAGATAGAAACTACAGGATTTAAAAATAGATTGAATATGGGGAGAGAGACAGACAGACAGACAGAGAAAGAGAGAGAGTAGTCAAGAATGACACTTTGGTTGTGGCAAGGACAATGATAGTACCCTCCACAATAAGAGGGAGATAATATGTTGGGGATCAGCCTTGCTAGTGTCTATCTCCTCCCCACTTTTTCTTAAAATTTAATTAGACAGTTTATATAGTGCTATTTATGCCAGGCATATTTTTTTAAGTTTTTTTTGTGGATAAATAGAGAAAGCAGATGATCAGAAACTCCCTACCTCAATGAAATCACAGGTCCAGTCAAAGAAAGAAGAATGATCATTATGGCTGTGCTGATATGTGCATGCTTAGCTTGGGGTCTACAATTTGTCCAAGAAAAAAACTATGGTGCGTTGAGGATCCTTTTAGCCCAGCAGTATCACGTAAATTTTTCAAAGCTACATGGAACACCACATGGCTTATTACATCTTAATGAGATTTTTTGCCAGTTGGAAGCCAGGCAGATTACCTAAACAGTCTGTGCCATTATTGAACTCTTGTTATCAACTCATGAGCTTTAGTATGTTGAAGGTTATTCTGCACAGGTATAGATATTTAGGATTAGTTAAAAAAAGAAGGGATCCCATGGTATGGGGGGAATTGGGGGATTTTACAACATAATGAAAAGGGGACCATGATAAAGAAAGTAGTTGTAGTACTACAGAAAGCTCACTGGCTCTGAAGTCAAAACACTTAGGTTCAAATCCTACTTTAGTTAATATACATGTGACTTTAGGCAAGTCATTTAACCTCCATAGTTTAGCACAGTACCTGGAATATATAAGATATTTAATAAATGCTTATTGACAATGAGGCAGCTAGGTGGCTCAGTGGATAAATTGCTGGGCCTAGAGTCAAGAAGCTCTGAGTTCAAATCCAACTTCAATCATTTATGTCTGTGTGACTCTGGGGAAGTCATTGGACTTCTGTCTGCCTTAGTTTCTTCAACTATAAAATAGGGAAAATAATAGTCCCTCCCTCCTAGGATGGGGGTATTATCACATGAGATAATATTTGCAAATTTCTTAGCACAGTGCCTGGGATATAAATGCTAGCTATTGTTGATTGTTGTTATTGTTGTTGTTGATAGACTAGACCTCAGTTTTTTTTCCTCTGTAAAATAAGAGATTATATATAAATACATATATACTGAGTTGTACTAAATGGCTTCTGAGAAGCCTTCCAGATTTGCATCTATGGTACTGAGTTCAGAAAAGTAGTGTCCTCTACCATACATTAACTATGTGACTTCAGCAAAGTTATTTGTCTCTCTGGGCATCATTTGCATTATTGAAAGATTAACATCTTCCCCATCTACCTCACAAATTTTCATTGCTGTTGTTTTCTCACCTGTACTAGTGGGTACAGGAAATTTCTGGAATGAGAATGGAAAGATCACCAAACTCCGGGTTAGAGGACCTGAGTTTAAATCCCAGCTCTTGCATTTAAGACCTGTGTGACCTTGAATGTCACTTACCTATACTGAATCACAAGTTTGATCTGTAAATTAAGGGCATTCGCCTAGATGATATTTAAGGTCATTTCCAGTTCTAAATTTGTGACCCTATGCTGCAATGTAGATTGGTAACTATTCTGTAACTTAAATCAAGTCTACATGGTCAGTATATATCAAGAGATTGAACTTGAATGCAGACCCTCCTGACTGAGTCCAACTCTTTATCTATTCTACCAGGCTTTCTTTCTCTTAGTGGGGTAAGAATTTTAAATGGAATCATAAATGAACATGTGATTTTCAAACGATAAAGCACTATGCATACCTAATATGTAATTCATTCTTGAAGACATGACTTTTAATCCTAACTATAACTATAAGAAACATTTTATGAAAAAAAGTTATAACCTATTTTGGTCCATTTTCACAACAGCATTGAATTGATCTAACTGAAATTACTTAAATGACAATCTGGAGGAAAATCATCAAAGTTCAGTGTGGGAGCTTTGAAATCTGATTTTAAGTTGGACAAAATTTTAAATTCCCCAAAAACTGTGTCACATAGGATTTTTATGGTTAAAAATGCTTGCTTTGGAGTTAAAAGTAATAAATAGAATTATTGAATGTGCTAAATTATCTTTGAAAAAAATATTTCATGTAAGACAGAATATCTATGTTTCTGAATAATTCCACAGCAAGAATTATTATGATTCTCCTAAGACTCTTTTCTCCTACTAGATATGCAAGAAATTGTAGCAATAATAGTGGTGAGTGGGCCCCTCATGTGTAGAGAGGCCTACATTTGTTGATGGCTCAAAGGAAGGCAGAATAGACATCTCTATTCTTCCCCCACCATTCTTCAAGGGAGACCTTCAGTCCTTCCAGGAGGGGAATCAGGAAGTTGGGGACTGAGGTCACCATTCTACTTCCTCAGAGAGAAGGGGTACTAGGCTAGAATTATATCTATCTGCTCCCTTAAATATTTTTCATCTAGGAGATATGATCAGATTCCATCTAACTTTTGGTTATTTTGTCATTTTGGAGGGGAAGATAAATCCCAAGCTCTATATCCAAGGCTTGACCCCTTTCCAGCAAAAACTAATTCTACGATGAACACACATAGTAAAAAGCAAAGACACCTATTTACCCAAATTATAGTAAAACAGAAATCACAGAATCTAGCATAGGGCCAAATATATACCAGACAATACAGAGTGAAGGGCTCTTTCATTGAGAATGAGACAACTTAGCTCAAGCAAGAGAGAATGTCCTTGATCTCACCAAAGGGGAAACCCTCCAAAGTCTTAAGTAAGCTGGGGATAGAGACAAGATAGATGCTGCCATCCCAGTCATGTCTTGTCAATTGTTGGTGGTATTTCTCTTTGTATTTCAGCAACATGAAATGGGGTTGACCTCTTTCATCTCCTTTCTTGAACTCATTGCTATACTCAAAGAAAGTTCTCACTAAGAGACTTTCCAAAGGTAAACTCAAGGGGGATTCTTGCTTGGAGAGTCCCAAAGAGGGACTGCCTGAGAACTGAAGCTCTCACCTCTCACCAACTCTGTCCTTCCCCTCATACAGGGCATTCATCTCAACCAATAAAGAAAGGGTCTCATACCAATAGACTCTGGGATAGAAGTTACAAATCTGGAATAGGTTTTATATTGAAAAGCAAAGACTATAACAATTCAAATCTTTTTACTGTGATTAATCCAGAAATTTCTGATCTATTCTCCAGAGGTCATACCATATATATTTTTAATGTAGTTGAATTATTGGCTAATTCAATCATTGTTATTAAGTATTTACTATGTGCTGGGCATTGTGCTAAGTGCTGGTGATACAAAAAGAGGCAAAAGATAGTCCCCTCAAAGAGCTCATAATCTAATTCAAAATGTGCCTTTAAAAATAATGAGCACTTTGATTGATCTATCTTTTTAGAAGCATATTGCATATTTATGACACAATTATGAATTGAAGTCCTCCAGAGAATAAAATAACAGCACTTTGCCTTTATTAGCCAATGAAATGGGTACTGATATTTTTCTAGCTTTATATCCTGGCGGCTCATAGTCACTGGTGCCTATATAAGGTGAATTAGAGTATTCAATCTTTGTAGTTATCTCCATGGTGAACAGGAAGTTGAATTATTTTCCATTTCAGAAAATTCTTATTCTATACCTCACCAAGTAAGCCTCCTACATGGTCTAAGTCACAAGGAATCATTGAAGATGTCATTTCCTTTTAGCAAGGGCTCATGAAACTGTTAATAGAAAATACTGTTAGCTCACAACTCTATTAACTTAGAACCAGTGCCTGACAAATAAACCCTGGAGAACTTCCTCTATGTCATTCTTTTGCCTGAAGGGCAATCTTTATAATTTCTGAATAGCAATAAAATAAAACTTGATCATCAGTCATGTTGTCACACATTGAAAAGAATGGTTGGTTCAGCAACAATGGAAGGATGAGAACAACATGGAAAAACTATTGCCTCTTTTAAATACTTGTGTCTGATTCTTCATTGTTCCTCTACCATTCAGGAGTTATAGAACTAGAGAGGATGCTGTTTCAAGAGGTAACTGTTAAATTTTCACTGTGAGTATTTAAATCTCAGAAAGCAGAAGAGAAGTGAGGGAGAAAATGTTAATAAAGTAATTATAACTTAGAAGTGTAACATGCTTACATTGTTCCTGCCATGGAGTCAGGTTTATAAATTTACCAGCAAACCTCTAGATAAGACTCATTCATTTAAAGCCATATTACATTTCCAGGAATGTTGTCAAAGTATCCACAAAAATATATTCCTGACCAGGGAACTTCAAGCACTTTTGTACATAGGCTTATCATACCATTCATATAAATCCACAAACTCAAATAATCATGAAAAAAATTCTTTTGAAACCTGTTGGAGGAAGAGATGGGGAAGGGGGGTGGCTAGAGAGAAGACACTCCAGCTTTGGAAACCTCTCATTTTAACCCAGGGTTAAACAAGAAATAAATATTGATATTGGGTAAACTTTCCAAATGGTAGTTTAATTGAACATCCATATATTTAAATGTTTATCCCATCTGCTTTAGAGACTAAATTGAGGACAATGGAAATACTAAATAACATTTCAATTATCATTGCTCCAATCACAATTAGGAGATTTCCTGCCATATTAATACCTTTTTTTTGTATTTTCAGACTGATGATTCCTAGGATTTATCTATTGATTTTCATTCTTCCAACATCTACTCAACTGATAACATTCAGGGTAAGATGACTGGAGGAAGTAAGACACAGTTACATAAGTAAAAGACTGCATGTAACAAAAGAAATGACAAAGATATATAAATGGATGAGTATCAGGCCTGGAGTCACAAAGATCTAAGTTCAAATACATCCTCAGACACTTGGTAGCTGCATAACCCTGGGCAAGTTACTTAACCATGTTTGCCTTAGTTTCTTCATCTATAAAATGAGCTGGAAAAAGAAATGTCAAATCACTCCAGTATCTTTGCCTGAAAATGGGGGAATCATAAAGAGGTGGACATGACTGAAATGATTAAACAACAACAAAAGTGAAATTTCACCCAAGAGGTCTACTAGGTTCATTTGGTGGAGAGAGGTGGGTGTACTTTTAAATATTTTATTCAGAGAAAATGGAAATCTTGGGATTTTCTATTAGTGGTGGTAACTCAGTCACTTTTGCAGTTTAAATGCTGAATTTTCCTGCCTACAATATCATTACAGTTTAATTAAAGTGGCTTCTGGCATACCTGCATCTGAGTTCTTATGGCAAACTCATGCAAATTTGGAGCTTGAGACATCTTTCCAATTGGAAAATCCTTAACTAAGACTTGTCATTACCTCCAAACATGGTAGAACATCATGGTCCTAACTTAAAATAGATAAACAATGCTACAGGTAGGAGACACTGCCTCCTAAAAATGAAAATAATAATTGTTCCCATTGTGGTGATAGTAGCATTGAATGACCGTGAATACCTACTAAGACATCCCCCAGAAACTTTCCACCAATAGAGTAGAATTAGACCAGTGGACCAAAAAACTGTTTCTTTTTGGCTATGGGGGTAAAAAGATTTGTTCCAAAAGGCATAACCCACTAAACAAAACAAAACTGCCTCTGCCACAGAAGGAAGTGCTTAAATAGGGAATTTTACAATGTTTCTTATCCCTTAGTAGGCACTCTTTATCAGTAAATTGGAATAAGTCACTCCAGTGGAGATGTTCTTAACTGCAAGATTCCCAGCCATCAGGTAATTCAGTTTTGAAAAGATAATTATTTGACAAATAAATTACAAAAGAAACAGTTGAGTGGATGAATTTGTCACTTTTCATGCAGTTTTGTTGGCATGACTGTATAAGTATCTGTTGGCATCTGGCTTATTGTACACTCCACACTCCAGCCAAAGCATACTGCTTATACCACTACTGGGTCTGTATGCCAAAGAGATCATAAAAAAGGGAAAAGGACCCATATGTACAAAACTATTTATAGAAGCTCTTTTTGTTGTGGCAAAGAATTGAAAATTGAGGGGGATGTCCATCATTTGGAGAATGGCTGAGCAAGTCATGGTATATGAATGCAATGGGGGGCGGCCAGGTAGCACAGCAAGTAAGAGCACCGGCTCCAGTGTTGGGATGACCTGGGGATCAAATCCGGGCTCAGACACTTAACACCAAACCCAGAAATAACTGGCCATGTAACCCAGAGCAAGTTACTTAACCCTGATTGCTTTAAAAAAAAAAATGAATGCAATGGAATACTATTGAGCTAAAAGAAATAAGGAAAAGGCAGATTTCAGAAAAACCTGAAATGCAAAGTGAAATGAGCAGAACCAGGAGGACATTGTACGCAGTAACAGTGATACTGTGCAATATTCAACTATGATAGACTTAGCTCTTCTTAGCAATACAATGATACAAGACAATTCCAAAAGGCTCATGATGGAAAATGCTATCTATAACCAGAGAAAGAACTATGGATTCTGAATACAGATCAAAACATATTATTTTTTTCTTTGTTGTGTATTTTTTCTTTCTCATAGTTTTTCCCTTTTTTCTGATTCTTCTTTGACCACAGGACTAATGTGGAAATATGTTTAGCATAATTGTACATGTATAAGCTATATCAGATTGCTTTCTATTTGTGGGGGAGCAGGGAGGGAAGGAAAAGAGGGAGAAAAATTTGGAACTCAAAACCTTATAAAAACTAATGTTGAAAACTATCTTTACATGTAACTAGAAAAAATAAAATACTATTAAGTGGGGAAATATTTTTTTAAAGAATGCAAAAAAAGGAGGGGAAGCATACTTCTTGCTAGTCCCTAAAAATGAAATTTTATCTCCTGATTCTGTGCCATTGCACATGATTTCTCCCAAAGTTTGGGGGCAATTGTGACCCTCTACAGCAAGGTTACAGGAAGACTATCCTAATTCCCTTTCAACCATCCAGCTGCTAATGTTCTTTCCCAGAAATTACTTCATATATATTTTGTATTTAATTTTCTGTGTACATATTATTCCCCCCCCCTCTCTCTTAAAAAAAGGAAATGTAGGCTCATTGTAGGCAGGGATTGTTAGACTGTTTGATTTGTATCTTTTAATTCCCAGTACCTAGCACTATTACCACAGGCACTTAATAAATGCTTGGTAAATTGAACTGAAGTGAGCATAACTTCTGCTAATAAGCAGAGCTACTAAGCAGAAGAATAACCTCTGGGAAATCAAAAACACAAATGTATCACAAATTTTAATCATTCAGTAAATCGAAACAAGGTGAGTCAGTCAGTCTAGAAGCCTTTGTTAAGCACTTGTACTATGTTAATCACTATACTAAGGTAAAGATGGTTTCCCTGCCTTCAAGGAACTCATTGTACTGAGGGAGATAATATGCAATGGAGGATGTATGTACAAAAATATACAGAGTACATGAAAGGTAATCTCAGAGGGAAGGCATTATCAATGTAGAGGGAAACAGGATTGGGGAGAGGGACTGGGAAAGTCCTTCAATAGAAGGTGGGATTTTTGCTGAACCTTGAAGCAAGCTGTGGAAACTTAAAAAAATAAGCAACAGTGAAGAGGAAATGCATGTGAGGCATGAGGGATAGCCACTGCAAAGGCACAGAACCAGAAAATGGGCTGTCATTATAGGAACAAGTATGCTACCATGGTTGAGTGAATGGATGGGAAGTGAAATGAAAGAAGACTAAAAAAGTCAGAAGGGGGAAGGATGTGAAAGTTAGGTTGGCTTTAAATGACAAATAGGGAATTACATTTGATTATAGAGGAAACTGGGGAGCCACTGGAGTTTACTGAGTGAGAGGTAATATGATAAGAGCTATGCTTTAGGAAACTCTCTTTGAGAGCTGAGAGGAGGATGAAATGGCATGGTAAGGGATGAGTTAGTGAAACTGATTAGAAGGCAGTAGTCCAGGCAATGGGTAGTGAGAGTGTATGGTGGCTATATGAGTGGAAAGAAGGGGATGTATATGAGAAATTTTGTGAAGATAGAAAAATGGAGATTTGACAACATATTGAATATGTGGAATGAGAGTCAGAAGTTGAGAAAGACACTGGGGTTGTGAAGCTGGGTAACCAGGCAAATGGTGGTGCCCTCAATAGAGATAAACATGTTAGGTAGAGGGGAAAGTTTGGTTAGAAAGATAATGAGTTCAGTTTTGGAAACACTGAGTTTAGATGCCTAATAGGACATCTAGTTCTGATGGAGTGCTTGGGTTCTTGTGCTTGGACCCCAATTTTAAAAATCACATTTCTCCCTAGCCACAAAACACTATCCCTGACAGTTTTCAGCCCCGGCCCAAGGAGACTATGCCTAGCAATTTCTCATGAGTGGGCCCCAGTAAAATAAACTATCTTTCCCCATCACAAGAAAAAGCTCTCCTTTGAAGAAATCCTCTTGCAAAAATAAGTCTATCTTGCAATCACTGAATTATCATGTATTGATTTCCAAAGTTATCATACTCAATCCAGAGGTCAAGCTATAAACATCAACTCTCAAAGCTATCTTGCTACCGACATAGCAGACCAAAAATACACCCCTGAGAAACCCCTTCCCCTGGTTTCCAGTAGTGAATGATGCCGGTGACCAAGGCTGTAAGTTATTACCTAATTAGAAAATCTGCCAGATGATCCTCTACCCTTCCTATATAAGCTTTAGCATCATTCCTGTTAAGTTGCAAGTCCCTTAAACTCTGCCCACTGTAATAGCATAACAATAAACCTTTGCCAACTTCACTTAAAAATTGTTTGAGTCCATGAATTCATTTCAGTCTTGGGGGGGGGTGTCTCTGAACCTCAAACTGCATCAATTCAAGGTGTCCAAAAAGCAGTCAGGAATGGAGCTGAGAATAGAAATTAAGGCTTGATATGTTAATCTGGAAATGTATATCTGCATAGTGATGAGAAATGAATTCATGGGAACTGGTGAAATTACCCAATGAGATAGGACAGAAGAAGAAGAGAAGAGAGCCCATGAAAGAACTTTGGGGGAACCCTTGGTTAGTGGGCATGACACAGATAAATATTCAGGACAGGAGCATCACTCAGTTAAGAAGCATCAGTCAGAAAGGAAGGAGGAAAACCAGGGGAGAACAATGTTTTTGAAACCTAAAGAGAAAGCTGTATCCAGAATGATGAGTAACACCATCAGAAGGTACCAAGAGATGAAAAAGGATAAGGACTTTTAAAAAGCCATTAGATTTGTCCATTAAGAGATCACTGTTATAACCTGACTAATGTCTGTGAAAGTATTTTCAGATCCTATACTTGATTATATGCCACCATGGGCGGGGGTGGGGGGAGCAGAGAAAGGGGGAGAAAATTTGAAACTCAAGGAATTTTGGAAGCGAATCTTGTAAACTAAAAGTAAACAAACAAATTAATAAAGACAAAAGAAGAGATCACTGGAAATTTTGAAGAGGACAGTTTGAGTTGGATGATGAGGTAGTAAGCTAAATTGTAGAGGATCATACCCAGAAATGAGCTATGGTCAACAGAGCTAGATAGATACATTCTGAATGGCCCAAAGATTTGAAAGCATAGGCACTAAGCAATTAAATACCTAGCCTGAAATTATTTTAATCATTGCTGGATAATCATTTAAATATTCATGAGTAAATAATCTTTACCTTCCTTACTCTTTACTTTCTGCTGGAAGAATATATACTTTGTGATTCTCTATATACTAATGCAGAATCTTAAATCTGTAGCCCCTAAAGAGAATCATATTCATTCCATCTTATACAGCTCCTCTGCATGAATTTGCATGTTTTTCATGAGGCTCAGACCATTAGTCTATTACATAAGAGCCAAATATCTTGCCTTTGTGTCCCTGCAAGTTCAGAAATACCTGGAGTAACCATGAGGAGGGAGAATATAGGAGATATTTATGATATGATTATGTTTCTTTATTGGGATGCAAAATGGAATAAATGGGGAGAGGACTAGAATGAGCTAGTTACATTGTTAGGGGAAGTAGTCACCAATAAACTCCAAATTAAACTAACTAGCCTTCAACTAAGAGAGAAATTCTGAGACAATATGCTGAAAACAATTCATGTGTACAATAATTGGTAAATGGCTCAACAAATTGTGTTGTGCATGTAATAATCTTGTAATAATGATTAAAAAAAAAGCAAAACCAGCCAACACAATGCAGCTAGCAACATATACAACATTCCAAAAATGTCACCTCTTCAACAAAGGGAGAGAGATGGATTTCCTTAACTCTTCTCCAGGGCAAGGTTGGTTATTATATTTGCACCAGAAGAAATGACAACTTTGAAGAATATAAAGAAATATTAGAAAACTTAGATGAAGGAATGCAGAAGAAAGAACTAAAACAATGAAAAAAAGAATTCTCTTTAACTATATAAATAACAACGACAAAATATAGAATGCTATATGGAAGAAAAAAAGCTCCAAAGGGAACAGAAAAACAAACAGGAAAATGTAGTTACTAACTTGCTCAAGTTAATAAAAACACTGTATATACAAAATTGTATGCACAATTTTTATAATTACTGATCCTGTTCAAATTTGAATACTTGTGTGCTTTGATGGTTAAATTTTATATTTAATAAATTTATAATAAATATAAATACAAAATGCATAAATATGTGAACAGATGGATGAATGAATGAATGAAAATATTTAAGAGCACAGGACCAAGCACAAATTCTTTGGCCATTCCACCAGAGGTTTCCTAGTGATTTCCCAACAATTACCTAGGCAACTAAGCAACATAGTAGAGTACTGGGCTTGGAATCAGGAAAATTTGAGTTCAAATATGGTCAACTGTATGACCCTGGGTAAGTTATTTAATCTCTCTCTGCATCACTTTACTCAATTGTAAAATAGAGGAAAAAATATCTCATCTCCCAGGATTGTTGTAAAGGTCAAATGAAACAATATTTATAAAGCACAAAGCATGATGTCTGATACACAACAGGCACTTAATAAATGCATGCCCCCTCCCCCATTATCCTTCTTCATTTCTGGTCATTCTTTCTAATCACTCTTAAATGAATCACATTAGTTTTCGTAGTCAATATAGAAATACTTACATCATTCTTTTTGGCATTTTCTGGAAAACAAAGAGAAATTTTGCCCAAGGCTGACTCTTCATGTGGCCAAAAAAATGTTAGATTCTTAAAAGTCAGTGTGTTCATTCTGGACAGCTAAATTGAAAGCCCTCAATCAGCTTTCCTATGTGGTTTTAAGAGGATTCCTATGGAACTACACCAACTATTTTGATTTTCATATAAATTACCAATGACCATTTAACAATCATATAGAGATAGCTTCCTTTTAGGTAACCCTGAAATAGTGAAGATATATTTAATTCTTATTTCTTCTATAATACTAATGGTTGTGTCCAGTGCGCCACCTAACAGGCTTGAAAATAACATGACAGGTCCCAAAGCTAACTCAACCATGTGTCCATTTAATAGAAAAATGGGTGACCTATGACTGAATTATTTGTCCTTATAAAATAGGTCCCACAAATAAATTATGAAATAAATGTAAAAGATGTAGGAAAAATGGAAGACTATTCCTTCTAAGTCATAATCAAAAGTGGTGGGAATTTTTTTTTCCTTGCTGAGAAGTGTTTCAATTACTTTCTTCCCATTGTTACTCACCAACATAAAGATTAATAAGGAAAGACAGATTAGAGAATGAGCTTCCTTTCTTGGGAGGAGGGAGGACAGAAACAGCTTTTAATGTTGTAACCTCTTCAATAATTTTCCAGAAATGAGAACTCTAAACAACTACATTGATAGATGAAACATGAAAAGGTGTTATGATTCCAAAGTTCTAAAAATATCAAGGCTGATAAAGCAGAGTTCATGGGGAAGTGTGAAGAGCTCTACAGGCCAAGCTATTTTATTTAATTATCAGAGACCTACAGTTGGGGGATAGTTTTGCTAAAGAGGCTTAGGTCTAGTGAGTGATCCATTTTGGTTAGAGTATATCTTTCTGTATGAATTCGACAGAAAATCTATGGGTAACTGGTTGGCTTGCTTTAGAAAATGTTGGGTTTAAAAGTATCGAGGGCTTTAAAGACACTAATCTTTTTTTTTTTTAAAGCAGTCAGGGTTAAGTAACTTGCTCAAGGTTACACAGCCAGTTATTTCTGGTTGTGGTGCTAAGTATCTGCACCGGGATTTGATCCCCAGGTCATCCTGACACTGGAGCCAGTGCTCTTACTCTCTGAGCCACCTGGAAGCCCCTTAAAGATACTAATCTTTAAATTGGTTAGAATAAGGGTTTGTATTCAAAACAGAGAAATGTGAATCAAAAGAAGCTTGTGATAAAAAAAAACTATTTCTCTACTTTCTTTTTGCCCCACAACCATAATGCTGCCTTTTATTTTTGTAGTACAACAACACAGGCAACTGATTATTTTTTAAAAAGGTCAACCTGATGCTTTTATCTATATAATGCAAAAAAAAAGCTTGTATCATTTTGTTTTCAACAATAGGATTAAGTAGGGGTGGCTAGGTGGTGCAGTGAATAGAGCACCAGCCTGGAGTAAGTAGGACCTGAGTTCAAATCCAAGCTCAGACACTTAACACTTACTAGCCAGTTGACCTTGTCAATTAACCCCAATTGCCCTGCCCCCGCTCCAAAAAGCAAAAAACAATAGGATTAATTAGTTGACAGAATTGCCTAGTTAAAAGATTTTATTCAGTAACTCAACATATGTTTTCATCAATGTGGGTTCACTATTCACTGAGGCAGACTGAAGACTTTCCATGCCTTAATAACCTGTTTTTATAAGCTTTTGTGGCCAAAAATATTTTAGCAACTAGCAGCCACTTTCTGGGGATGAACCCTCTATGATCTGAGCAAAGTTTATCCCTGTATGACAACTTGCCACTGGACTTGTCCTTAAAACCTTTCCAGGTCAATTAGATCAATCTGAGAATAAATACATATTGGCCCAAATAATTTCTGATAGGAGTGTTGCAATCAACTTGAGATTGTTCCATTTTAGGCTTATGGGATCTCAGGGCATGAGTGCTTAAAGAAAAAGTATCAAAGAGTACAAGTTAACATATTTCTAGATATCATAATGTCTAGAATGACTTAATTTCTTAATTAATATCTTAATTTTTAGACATCTTGGTGTGGCTATGTGATGCAGTGAGTAGAGCACCAGCCCTGGAGTCAGGAGGACCTGGGTTTGGAGCCAGCCTCAGACACTTAACACAATATCTAGCCATGTGACCTTGGGCAAGTCACTTAACCCCAATTGCCCTCCAAAAAGCAAAAAAAAAAAAAAATAGACATCTTAATGTGTAAATCAGTCAATTCATCTTCAGGAAGGTCTGAATCAATTTGATTTAATGCAATTAGCATTTATTCAGCATGCCCTCACTATATGTCACTGATTGCGCTAGGTTCTGAGTGTACAAAGAGAAAAATTAGACAATCCTGTCCTCAAGAAACCTACATTCTATTCTCAGTCTATTTGGGACATTATATGTTAGTATTTAAAAAACGTAAAATCATTTCTAGGGCTGAGATCTAATATGAAAATGACTTGTGAAACTCAGCCTCATTTAAATCCAATTCACTCAGAAGTCAAGACATCATTCATTTCTGATGTCATTGGTCTTTTTCAAAAAAGAACTAACAATAACAACAATTTGTCAGCAATAGGATAATGGTTCTAAAGAACACAATGAACTGGTTGGGGTAAGTGAGATAGGTACACTGGAGGGATGGAGCTGACATGGATGGGTCAGCGGAGGGGGAAGGGAGTAGTGGCCAAGCAAAGGACCTTCACTCTAAGGAGAAAGGAAGAACAAGGATATCACAGGAGATTACTGCACCATTCACAGTAACAAAAGAAACCTTGATATGTTGATTTGATTATCAGTCCTTGAGAAAGAGGTTGGTAGGTTAGAGGTATGCAAGCCTAGACTATGTAGATGGCTAGTCCCTGGTCCTGCCTGATGGCCAATATAGGGGTCAGTGGATTCCCAGGCATTGGTGGATTCCAGGACAGTGTATAGAAATCAGTCAAGAAATAAGCAAGAAAGGATAGGATCAGATAAAATATATTTTATATCTTAGTGACTGGCTATTTATAAGTTTTCACACAGATAGAGTTCCAACCAGAGTCTTTTAAATAGACTTTAGGCACTTTTCCTCTTCATCCAATAACAAACACGTTTCTTTCTGGCCTTGGGTCACTTTGTACCACTTCAAATAGACACATTATTTTTTTATGTGAAATATTGACCAAATAAAAAGAAATCAGGAAAAATTGACATGCTCAGTGGTGCCATAGCTGAACAAATTTAATACTGGAAATATTTGAATGTATTTGTTCTCATAAAGCCAAGGGACAACATGTCTTAACAAAATAACAAATATATGGAAAACAACTTACCTATAACCACCACAAAAATACTCTGCTTCTGAAGCTCTGTGAGGAAGATAAACTTTCAATATCAAACCCATAATCAAGTTTTTTTTTCTCCATTATGATTTTTTAAAATTGTGGTCAGATATAGTAGCTCTTCAGAGGCAGAGTGAAATTGATGACCTCAGTTCACCTCAGAGTGAATGTCTATCTGCTTCACTGAGGTCTTCCCCAGTAACTTGGCTTAGGACTCTTAACTAGTAGAGCCTAAGGACCAAACTGGGTAAATTAATGTAGTGCATTTCTCTTTACCCATGAGGCAAAGAAAATATAGATAAAAGGATGAAAATATTTATTTTAATGTAAAATTATAGTATCTGCTTGCAATTATTTGTATTTCACAGGAGAAATGATACTAAATTATAATAATTTTAATTACATCAATTCATGTGCCTTATCCTTCTCATTATAGAGAGACAGAGACAGAGACAGAGAGAGAGAGAGAGACTCATACCATTTTAAAGATAGAAGACTAGGTCAGAGCATCATATAGAATCATAGCATTTTTTGGCTGCAAACAGGATTTCAAAGATCATCTGTTAAACTATATACATTGAGGCTACAATATACAAGGGATATTAGACATCATAGTCCAACCACTTCATTTTATAGATGGGGAAATTGGGGTTCTGGAGAAACTGCTTTTTCTATCACACATTGCCACTGACAGAGAATGGGGATATTGAACCCAGCTGAAATTTGGAAGTTCAGATTTGAGCTAGCTGTGATGAGGAAATCACAGGACATGACCTGTGCAATAGAACTAAGGAGAAAGATGATGGGACAGAGTAAGAGCCCAATTTGTCTGGAACATAGAGTATATAAAGGGGAAAAAAAGAATGCCTTAAAAGCTAGGCTGAGAAGTCTGTATTTGATACCAGTGATAATAGGTAATTCCTGCAGACTTTAAAGCAGGAGAGTGAAATTCTCAAATCTGCACACTAGGAAAATGATTTTTAGCAGCTGTGTGATGGATGAACTAGAAAGAAAATACACTAGAATCAGAGACAGTAGTTTAAAGTTAATGAACTCAATTATTTTTTCATTCAAAGGAGGAATAGGCTGTCAGAATAATTTTTAATGACACCAATGTGTAATGGCAGACGGTGCATGCTGCTTCAAAGTGGGGGAGCATCATTATAAAGGGATATGTGTGTGTGTGTGTGTGTGTGTGTGTGTATAGAGAGAGAGAGAGACAGAGAGAGACAGATGTAGATATAGCATACAATGGTTTACAGAACATTTTCCTCACAAGAACCATGGGACTTACATAATGCAAATACTATTCCTCTTTTAGAGAAGGGAGAAATTGAGACTCAGAAAGGTTAAGTAAATGACTTGCTCGTGGTCACCTAGACAGTCTAATCAAGGTCTAAGTCAAATCAGGGCCTACTCTGTGAGCAGAAAAAAAGGGCCATCAATGAGAGGTATTGTGGAGACATTTTAGTAGAATGTTTTCTAAATTAATTTGAATTGAAAAATTTGAAAAGAGTGTATCTATTATTAAAGCTGCTTTTGAAGCATTTGTCTATTCTGCTTTTTTATTATGTTAAGAATGTTTCAAAAGTAAACATATTCTCATTCAAAAATAATGCATGAGAGCAATTTCAAGATGTGTTACAAATTAGTCAATGCAGTGTTCTAAGGAGCCACAAATCTATCATACAAGTAATGTGAAAAAAAAGTTGTTTACTTCTCTCATTTTATAAAAGTGTGCTCTAATTTTGCCTCTCTCTGAAGCAATATTACTACTTCTATTAAATTAAAGTAAAAGAAACTAAGGCAACAGAGTTATTAATAGTGTACAATCACAGAACAAGTTATTGGGGGACCAAGATTCTTAATATATAATACTGTACAATATAATCAAAGAATTTTTTATTAGAGGAAGAGGGTGACGGTGCTACTCATGTGCTTTCCTTTAAGAAAATTAAACATGAAATTCTAAATATACAAACCAATCAATGAGGATATGATTGTCTTAGGGAAAAAAAACACTGTCAAATTCTCAGCTGTGTTGCTTGTATAGATTATTAATTAATTAATATAGTTTCTTGGTCAATGAGATAGAGATTTAGTGCTTTTATTATTATAACTAAGATTAAAGCTTGCATTTTTGAAATTACAATAGGAGTAAATGTGATTCAATTTTGAATTATATTTTATTTCAGTAACATATCTATTGTACAAAATGAGATTCATCTGCTTGTAAATATGATATTGTCAGAAAATTAGCTGATTGATTTGTGCAATAAAATTATACCTGATTAATCCAAGCAAATGGACAGCTAGATGGCACTGTGGCTAGAGTGCAGAAACAGAGAGGAAAAGAGAAAAAGAGAGGAGAAACATAGATGGAGAGAATCAGAGACAAAAGACAGAGACAGAAATGTATTTCTGTTATGAACATTCATTTTCCTAAGTTCAAATCTGGCATCAGACACTTATTAGCTGTGTGATCCTGGGTAAGTCACTTAGCCCTGTTTTCCTTAGTCTCCTCATATGTAAAATAAGCTGAAAAAGGAAATGGTCAACTACTCCAATATCTTTGCCAAGAAAATCCCAATAGAGTCATGAAGAGGCAGACATGACTGACATGACTAGACAAAAACTACTACAACAATAAATTCAAGCAAGGAGGATTCCCTGTTCATAGAGATGGGGAGACCCATCAAGAGTCAGAACCTATGGCTTCCCAAAATAACTTAAGGCTATACTAGTCATATGATGATTTCCCATCATATCTTGTAAGCAGAACTGAATTGCTCTCTTAAGTCAGGAGCAAGTCCATATACTTGCCAAATGTCTAGGTTATCTATCATACTACTGGGACCAAACTGGTATGTGAAGAATCTTGGACATGAATGATCTGATGTCTAATCCATTGACCATCTGCTGTCTCTACTTCTTTCTCTATTTTTGTCTTTTCTGTCTCTGTCTCTTTGACTACCTCACTCTTAAACATGTTTCTGTCTCTGTCTTTTGTCTCTGTCTCTGTCTCTCTGTCTCTGTCTCTCTGTATCTCTCTCTCTGTCTCTGTCTCTCTCTCTCTCTCTCTGTCTCTCTCCTCTCTCCCTCCCTCCCTCTTTCTTTCTTCCTGTATGTTCTTAGATACCTGAAATCTAAAAATCTTCCCTCCTGCACTCTCTTACCTTCTTGAGAGGCAGCCTGGTATAATAGAATTGTACATTTGGACTCAGGAGACCAGAAAACTATAATGTTACCTTAGACACTTAGCAGCTATGTGATCATAGATAAGTCAAGTATCTTCTCTTGGTCTCAGTTTCCCAGACATTAAGTGGAGATCATATTTTTACTACCTATTTCACAAATATTTCACAAAAGGGAAGCACTTTATAATCCTTAACACATGGTATAAATTTGGGTTTTTATTTCTTCCCTTTCCCAAGCTTTTTTATCCCAACATTCCTATTTCTGTAGATGGTACCACCATCCTTTCAACTTCAAGTTTTCCTCATCCTTTATATCTAATCAGTTGGTAAGTTATGCTAGCTCTTTGGCAATATCCCTTGTATCTATCCACTTCCCCACCCCTTTGGACCCCCTTCACCCCTACTCAGATGGCTTAAACCCTAGTTCAGAACCTCATGATGTCTTAAAGGAGTGTGAGTTCTTTGAAGTCAGGTGTTGTCTTTTGCCTTCTTTTTTTTATCCCCAGAACTTAGCATGGTGCCTGACACATAAGAAAACAATAAATGTTTATTTATTTACTCACTGACTAATCTGGACTGATATCCTTCTAACTGGTTTCCTGGCCATCAGGTTTTTCTTTTCTGATTCATATTTTACACAAATCCAAAAAAAAAAAAAAAAAACCTTTTACAACAGGTTTGAGCATGTTTCTCTCCTCAAGAAATAAAAAAAAAAACCTCCTCTCCACTTTTGGTTTTACCTGTGTCCAACTTTTTGTAACCCCATTTGGAGTTGGAGTAGTTTGCCCCTTCCTTCTCCAGCTCATTTTACAGATTATGACAATGAGGCAAATAGGGTTAAGTGATGTGCCCAGGGTCACATAGATAGTAAGTGTCTGAGGCCAGATTTCAACTCAGGATGGCCTGATACTCTGTCCTCTTTGCCACCTAGTTTTCCTCCCCACTACCTCTGAGATAAAATGGAAAATCAGTTCAAGGAAGCACTTGAGGGCCTTCAATTGTCTGGTTCCAAACTAATTCTCCAAACTTATCTTCCTCTGCTGCCATTCATACCCTGAATGTTTTGGTCTATTAGCTCTTCCCTAGTCTCATCTTACTCTTTGCCATTTCCAGGTATTCATGCAACTTTCCAAGAATGCTTCAAACAGACAAACTTTATATCTCCACCTGCTAAAAATCATTTTCTTCTTCCAAGTCCCAGCTTCAGGGCTTCTATAATTCCTCTGTAATTCATTCCCTGATTCTCTTGTCAGTGGTGCCAAACTCAAATACAAACTGGCAGTCAGACCTAAAACAAGGATCCTTTTGGTGGCATGTTGACATTGAAAACCGCATATTAACTATGTTCTAGTGTATTTTTAATTTATTTTGTTAAATGTTTCCTGATCACATTTTATTTTTAAAATTTTTAAACTATTTTTTTGCACTTAGCAGCATTTTATTTTCCAATTACATGTAAAGATGGTTTCCAACATTCATTTTTTGTAAGATTTTGAGTTCAATTATTTTTCCTTCCCTACCTTTCTTCCCCAAGACAGAAAACATGTATAATCATGTTAAACTTATTTCCACATTAGTTGTGTTGTAAAAAAGAACTAGAACAGAAGGGCAAAAACACAAGAAAGAAAAAACAAAAGACAAAACAAAGTGAAAATAGTATGTTTCAATCTGCATTCAGCCTCCAGAGATCTCTTTCTGGATGTGGATAGCATTTTCTATCGGGAGTCTTTTGGGATTGTCTCAGAACATTGTGTTGCCAAGAAGAGATGTCTATCATAATTGATCATTGCACAATGTTGCTGTTACTGGGTACAATGTTCCCCTGGTTCTGCTCACTTTATTCTGCATGAGTTCAGGTAAGTCTTTCCAGGGTTTTCTGAAATCCACCTGTTCATTATTTCTTATAGAACAATAGTATTCCATTATATTCACATACCACTTGTTCAGCCATTCCCCAGTTAATGGGTATCTCCTCAATTTCCAATTCTTTACCACCACAAAAAAACAGTTGCTATAAAATTTGTACATGTGGGTCCTTTTCCATTTTTTTTATGATCTCTTTGGGATATGGGCCTAGGAGTGGTATGGCTGGATCAAAGGGTATACACATTTTTTAAATTTGGGGGGGGGGGCAGGGCAATTGGAGTTAAGTGGCTTGCCCAAAGTCACACAGCTAGTAAGTGTTAAGTCTCTGAGGCCAGATTTGAACTCAGGTCCTCCTGACTCCAGGGCCAGTGCTCTACTCGATGTGCTACCTAGCCACCCAGTACATACATTTTTATAGTCCTTTGGGCAAAGTTCCAAATTGCTCTCCAGAATGGTTGTATCAGTTCACAACTCCACAAAAAGTTATTATTATTTCAATTTTCCCACATGTTCAACATTTATCATTTTCCCTTTCTGCCATATTAGCCAGTCTGATAGGTGTGAGGTGATACCTCAGAGTTGTTTTAATTTGCATTTCTCTAATCCATAGTGATTTAGAGTATTTTTATATGACTATGGATAGCTTTAATTTCTTCATCTGAAAAGTCCCTGCTCATATCCTTTGAGCATTTTCTGATTAGATTTTAATCTGGTTTGAGCTACACTCAGTGTTGTGGTCCACAGGCAGATCTCTAGGCTGCTGGGCACCTCTACTGTAAGTCAAGGATTCCTAAACATCTATTTTTGTGTTATGGACCCCCTTCAGCAATCTGGTAAAGCTTATAAACCCCTTTCTCAGAATGAAGTAGTGATTTTTGTCTTGT
Source organism: Petaurus breviceps papuanus (assembly GCF_028583685.1). Classification (NCBI taxonomy): domain Eukaryota; kingdom Metazoa; phylum Chordata; class Mammalia; order Diprotodontia; family Petauridae; genus Petaurus; species Petaurus breviceps. The sequence continues at coordinate 1,995,867 of NW_027186325.1, forward strand.
TTTCTTGAAAGTGTAATGTATTGAGATCTCAATTGTTCTAATATCCAGTGTTATTATGGTCATTATCTAGAGACAGAGAGTGTGTGTTTATTCAGGTAAGTACTGCAGTAGATAGAGTCCTGGACTTAGAGTCAAGAAGACCTGAGTTTAAATCTGACCTTAGACACTTGTTGTGTGGCCCTGATTAAGTCATTTAACCCCTGTCTATTTCAGTTTCCTCATTTGCAAAAAGATAATAATAGCAGCTACTTTCCAGGGTTGTTGTAAGGATAAAATAACACTCAGAAAGCATTTTATAAATCTTAAAGTTCAGTATAAGTGCTAAGTATTGTTTTTGTAGTTAAGTTGAAAGAAAATACAACTACTATGTGCAGCACTCTCTTTAGTACTATAGTATGGGTATTTTTGTCAGTGTAGGTACTCTCTTCATAGGATATATATCTTCAACTTCTCTACAACTGGAGAGATAGTCTAGGAGAGTTGATGTGATTGAAAGATACATCACCCTATAACCAATCCAGTAATGAGCCTTGCTATATTGGCCATGTTAGCCAGGTTGATCTTCAGATGGTAACCATACATTCAGTCACTAAAAGTAGTCTGAGCCTTTTAGAACAATGTTTTTAAACATATAAAAGTCATAGCATTAAAAAGGTTCAATTCAATCCTACCGAAATTATTATATATCAAAAAATGCTTATAAACCTCAGGTTTAAGGCCCCTGATCTAAGTTGAATGTGATCTCTGAATTTATCACATTATACTGTGAAGTCTTGTCTAACTCACCAACCACTCATTTCCATTGGATTGGGGGCAGTGATTGTGTGTTTTTTTCATAGATGTAACCCTAGCAGCTAGTACAGTGCATTGTACAAAGTAAGCATCTAATAAATATTTGTGAACTGAATGACCTATGTTTACTCCCTGAGTCTCTGGCTCTCACTAAATGTATCTCCCTACTCTCTCCTTCAGCACCAAGCTCCTGACCCTTCACTTGCATAAATCAATCTCTAGAGTCATTTTGTGATAGATAAAAAAAAAGGTCACACTTATTGAAATGGAAAACAAAAACATTTTGGATAGATCTGTTGAAAGATATCAAGGTGGATAAAATATACAACCAAAACAAAACCAAACCATACTAGAAGCATATTTTTTTGACATATGGAAGAAATATAGGATCCTGAATCACATCAGAAACTGTAAATCAGAGCTCCTAGATTGCTTTTTGATTTGCATCAACTCTGACAAATGAGACAAATTTGAGAGATACCTGAAAGGATCATGAGAACTTTAGAAAAAGTTCCAGAGAAGCACAAGTAGGAAGCTTTCTCTAGTACACTATATCACACTATAGGATTGTTCCCACCCCTTCTCTTCACTTCACATCCCCTACAGAAATTTTCTCTACTTCTTCCTATTTTTAAAGATTTAACTTGCTAATGTTAATATGGATATCAAAGGGGGAAAAAACCTAAGCATTCATTTAAAAGAAACTGCTTTCCCCAAAGTTACTAGTGACTTCTTATAGTAAAACAAAATGATCTTTTCACAATCCTTATCTTTCTAGACATCTCTGAATCTGCTAAGGACCTTTAACTCTTTGATACCGTCTTCTGGCTCCAGGTCAGACATTAAATGGCAGTCAGAATATGAACCTGTGTCCCGTCCTGCGGGACCAAGTTATTCGTGGGACCGAGGAGGACCCAGCCTGCAAAGGAATGGGTGGAAAAGAAAGAGCGAGACCAAGCGAGTTTGTTTTAAGGTCTGAATGTCTGATGATCCGATCAGATCAGATCTTTATTGCTGGTAAACAGGACTTATATACTCTTTGAAGAAGTGGGCGGGAGAGGAATTCTTGTAAACAAACGTTGAAACATTTTGTGGTTAGGACACCTGGTGCCGCAACACTCTGTGGTCAGCAGATTCATGTGGCATGGTACTGGGGGACGGGGGTGGCTTTCTCACGGGGGAAGGGTGCCTGAAGGCTTTTGCTCCCAACAAACCTGGGTGTATCTGACACCAGGTATGTTGCTCTCTCTTTAGTTTCCTCTTATCATTTACCTTTAGGGTTTCCACTCTACACTTTTGTTCTATCCCTCTTACTCCTCATTCTCTTTGATGCTGAAACATAAGCAAAATAAGAGGGAAGCCTGCTTTCTATCTCCCAATATTATTATTCTATCCACAACAAACAGCAGTCCTATCCCTTCTTTGATCATCCTCTCACAACAAAGCTGTCAACATTTTTTTTTGTCCTTAGTATTCATTGGCGACCTCATCTCATTCTAGGCTTTAATACTTCTGACACAATTTTTACAAGAAAATACTAGTCTTTTGTATTTACTTCCTTTACTTTCCTTTGCCTTAATACATACCTTTTTTTATCTGAATATACCAATGAATTCTTTTCAGTTCATAACAGTCACATTAGACTGTTCTTACTTTTTTTTATCAGAACCATTTTTGCAAGTGACTTTGGAATTTTACTCTTAATAAACCACTTGCCTTGAAGTCTTGAAATACCTGTAATTGATTCCTGCCCAGAAACTCACTAGGTGTAGGACCATGGGGAAGAAAATTAGTCACTCTAATCCAAGGTCCATTCATGTGTAAAATTTTAATAACAGTTGTAGCACCCACCTCACAGTACTATTGTGAGAATCTCATGAGATAATACATATAAATCGCTTTCTCTAACTTAAAGCACTATAAAAATACCAATTTTTATTATTGTCGTTCCTCTGGGCATATGTCTCCATCAAATTATTAGACCATTGGATATGACCTATCCTTTTCCTGAACCCTTTGATATCTGTTCTAATGAATTCTAGGCTACTTTCAAGACTTTTTAAAATGATTTCTTTTTTTTTATTATGAATCTAACAATTGTAAACAAACACCAACATTTCAATAAACAGATGAACACAACAAAGGATTGTCATGAAATAGAACTATTACATACAGTTCACTTTTAAGTGTGTATTAAATTTAACAAGATAACAGCAATACTTTCCTGTTTGTGTTCTCCTTTTATCTATTTTTGTTTACTTCATTGCATTTAAAATATTTTTTATTGATGCTCATTTTTGTCTGTTTCTCTGATGGTCTCTCTGTCTCAATCTGTCACTCTTATGCCTACTACTACCTAATTAGAAGCCTTCTTTTGTAACAGAGTCAAGCAAAACAAATGGACACATTGCTCATGTTTGAAAGGGAATTCATCATCCTGCACCTCTAGTCCATCTCTCCTCATGCCAAACAGATTTTTCAGAGTTTTCCTCTCCTTCTTGATCACAAGCTCTACATGGGATGCTGGAATGTTCAGATAGAATTAAAGTTCTTGTTGGTAGTAATTAGGATTAGAATGACATTTTTTCCCATTATTTCCTCCTCCAACTTTTGGAGGGTGATTGACATTATCATTAAGATGGGTGATAAAATTGTTAGCTATTCTGTTTTGGGGGAAGGGTGGAGATAAAGGGAGGAGAGGAGGAAGGAGAAAGGGGAGAATCGAGAAAGATAGAGACAGAGAAAAAAAGGCATAGATAAAAAAGACCAGATGTCTGAAGAGTTGAAGTTACCCATAAATACACTATTGTGCTTTAATAATAGATTTCTGATGTTCCCCAAATTGCTCTTTGAATTTCTTCTTTCAAAGCAATCAATATTCTTATAATTCCATTTCTGTTTTGATCCACTGATTTATTCAAATGTTTCCCTTCATGTTTCTTCCTTCAAATTCCTGTATTTCTTTATAAAAATAAACACAGAAATGTATTAAAAGAAATTATTATTATACTATAATATTCATAACTAAGCATCAATTTGTGATCCAGAATTTTCTCCTATTTCCTCAGCTCTTGTTAAAGTCAGTCTTCAGAAGACATGAGTGATTGATGAGATTACTCCTAATCTTTAAATACCATGCTTCTCAATATTGGGCAGGACCTACCCAACTAAGAGCCTAATTTCCATTTAGAGTGTAAACAAAATCCAATTTGGGCAAAACCTTACCCTAAGGAAAGGAATTCCTGTCCTTGGTCTCCTCCATCAGAGTGTAGGGCTACCCAGCACATGAAGAAGAAAACAAACCAGAGAGGTCTGGATGAAATTGGTTTCCCCTCATCTAGATTGCTTCAGTCTACTGAATCTCATAATCAATCCATGTTCCCAGCAGGAGGAGCTGAAGACTATAATGACTCTAAGAAATATCATGAATCAATAAAACAAATTCAAAAGAATGAAAAAATGAGAGAAAATATAAAATACTTCATGGGAAAATCGAATGACCTGGAAAATAGTTCCAAGAGAGATAATATCCAACCATTGGACTACCTAAAAGCCATAATCAAAAGGAGGACCTGGACAGCATCTGCACTGTTGGTGGAGATGTGAACTGATCCAACAATTCTGAAGAGTAATTTAGAACTATCCCCAAAGAACGATTAAACTGTACATACCCTTTGATCCAACAATGCCACTACTAGGTGCATCCCAAAGAGATCATAAAAAAAGGAAAAGGACCTACCTGTGCAAAAATATGTATAGCAGCCCTTTTTACAGTGGCAAAATATTGGAAATTGAGGGGATGCCCATCAATTGGGGAATGGCTGAACAAGTTGTGGTGTAAAAATATAAAGGAATACTATTATGTAATAAGTAAGATGAACAGGCAGGTTTCAGAAAAACCTGGAAGGATTTGTATGCACTTTTTCTGAGTGAAATGAGCAGAACCAGGAAAGCATTGTACACAGTATCAGCAACATTATGTGATGATCAACTATGAATGACTCAGCTCTTCTCGGCAACACAGTGATAAAGAACTCAAAGGAAATGCTGTCCTGATCCAGATAAATAACTGATGGACTCAGACTGCAGATTGAAGCATTTTTTCACTTACTTTTTTCTTTCTTGTATTCTTTTTTTCCCCTTCTGGTTCTTCTCCCTCAAGCGTTATGAATAAGGAAATATGTTTTATATGATGGAACAGGTATGAACTATGTCAAACTGCCTACTATTTTGAGAGGAAGGGAGAAAAATTTGGAACTCAAAATCTTGTAAAAATGAGTGCTAAAATTTTTCTTGATGTATAATTGGGAGAAAATAATATACTATTTTTAAAAAAATTCTTCCTTACTAAATTCAAATATTCTGTTACTGGACCTTGTTGGGTATATTTCATTTCATTCTAGAATTTATAAATCCTATATTTAAGCTGTGGCCAAGATGTTAATTTAATATTATTTTCCAATTAACACACTTGTAATTTTTTCTTCTCACTCCTCAAATGTCAAAGAAAACCATTATAATAAATATACATAATGAAGCAAAACAAATTCCCATATCAACCATGTCCAAAAATGTAGATAACATTTTTTCATTTTATTTTTTTCTATTAACATGTGGCCCAGAAATAAATATATATATTCTCAGAAAATATCTTCTTGACTAGCCCAGCTATTCATTTCCCAAATCTGTCTCTCTCTTCTGAGTTCTCTACTTTAAATTAAAGACAATGGGGAAAACACATGTACCACCAAGGTTTTCATATTTTTACCTAAAATTTTGCAATATTTAGCAAAGCATTCTATATTTCTTCTAGTGCTATAATCTGTTCTCCCTCCTCCCCACTGCCCCCATGAATCATCAGAAGTGAGTGGTCTGATCAGGCTTAACAGTTCTAAGGAGAATCCCTGTCATGTCATCACTATGTGCCCTAAGGAGAAAACAGATTTCACTGTAGTCTAATTTGTCCAGCAGACTAATCTACTTGTCCAGTTTCATTTTAACATAAATTGCAGAAAAAGTAAGTAAAATAAGGCTGGAGCAAAGTTCAAGTAGAAGACTGAGTCCTCAATGATAGAAATATTCTCCATATGATCCACTTTATAGATTATATCGTACTTACTGCATCTAGTACCAGAAAACTATAAGGCCAGGTTGTATGGGGTATTCAAGGATGACTAGCACCTCTTTTATTGAGCCCTTTTCAGGGCTGCTCATCCACCTTTTGGTATCCACTTTCACCCAGCTCTTATTTGTGTCTCCAAGAAGCTATAGCATGGGCAGTGGCCATACCCCAATAGGACTGCATCAGCTGACGGGCTGAACCAGGTTGAATGTAACTGACAAGCCTCAATCTCATCAGTGAGGCAGGGGGATACACGACCCAAGTATGTGAAGACTTCCTCAGCAAAATAGGAGAATAACGATGTGTTCCAATGGCAATGAAGATAGCTGAAGCAGGTGTAGTGGAGTATTTAAAGCTTGGTCAGACATTGGAGACGCTAAGATCACCCACTGCACTCTGAGTCATTGCTAGTTGTCCTCACTTTTATCTTGCTACTGGGTTTTAATGATTCTGGGAGAGAGAGTGAGGCTGACCACTTTATGAAACTCTGCCTCATTTACATCCAATTCACAAGCAAGTCAAGATATCACCCCATTATGTCATTGGTCTTTTTTGAAAATGGATGATTAAAAACAACTTTAAGGCCTCCTCAATGATACCATATTCTCTCAAATAAGACCCAACTAGAAATCTACACTGGAAGATCAAAGTCAATGAAAAACATGAATTACCCTGGTTATGAAATATAGTTGGATGACCAGCTGTAATGTAATGTAAAGCAAAGGCAACTTCCAAAGGTTCAGAATACCAGCATAGGTGCTCTCCATTTTACTCAGTGACAAACCAAGAACAGAGAAGATCAAAACATGACATCATTCAAAATACAGCATTTACTAAGTATGATTAAATAATCTCCAAGTACTACCCCACCCCAGGACCTTACAATCATTCAATCAATTACAAAGTCCCTGTTCTAAATACTACTCCACTCCTAGGCTATGCCTTCATTTAGTCCACCACAAAGCCCCTCTTCTCAAATGGAGATTAGTTTCCAAACATAAGTAAAGTACCTTCATTTGTTCAATCACAGAGCACAAAAAGGTCAAAAGTTCCCCACCCCTAGATCACAATTGAATCTACCCCAGAGTTACATCAAGTTTAAGCACAGCACTTAATACACAAATGGAGGTCTTTTCTTCATCTTGACACAAGGCAAGTTCTCAGCAATCTTAGTTCCTGGGGAGACAAGGCTTAGCAAGGCCACAAGAAACATTGCCAGTCTCTTCATTAATTCATCCTCTGTCTGTAGAACAGTCCTAGAACCCCTGAAAACATTAGCAAAACCCTCTCCCAGGATTTCTGTAAACATACAACAAGAAAATCCTTCTTCAGGGCTTCTGAACCAACAGAAAGGTTCCCAGACCCCTGCAACAACAGCACTGTCCTTCACCAGTGGACAGTATTCACTCTCTGTCTGCAGGACAGTCTCAGGGCTTCTTAACCAAAAGCCAGATTCCAGGACTTCTTCAACAAAAGGACTGTCTTTCACCAGTGGACAAATCTGGCAAAACAACATCAAAACAGACAGACAAAGTACCAGCAAAACAGCCATGTCTCCTCAGTCCTTGGCAGCTCAGGGGGCAGGTCTCAAAAGTCCAGGGCAATTCAAAGTGGCCCCCAGCAATTCTCTCAGTTTCTCTCTGCCTCCACAAGGTTCTGCTTTCAAAAAGTTCTTCTGCCTCTCTCTTGTCTCTCCAAATCTAAGTCACCAGCTCCTCCCAGTTCGTGTCTCTCTTTTCAAGTCAACAAGTCCATCCCACAGGTGGGATTAACAAGCTCTGGGTTTTAACACAATCAGTTTGAAAACCAAGCCAATACAGGGGGAACTTTATATTCCATTACTATCACACCAGCTCACTGAGTTTGTTCTTTGGCATATATCTCATGAACAGACACTATAGACTGACAATGAACTCAGCTGAGAATTGAATAGGAGGAAAAAGCAGGAGAGATTGCATCTGGGAAATTTCACCACATCTCTAGTCATTCACAGCTGTTTGTTTTTATAGAAACTTAATTTTGACCTATGCCTTATAATTTGGAGAGTTATGTTATTCTTTCCAAAATGATATATGCTAATATCTCTGGAATATCATTTTAAATAAGCAACCATCAAAATGACCAGTAAAAAGCTCAGAAATGATCATACAATTGATTAGGAGATGATTGCCCCCATCTTCTCTGTCTCTAAATCAAGATTTGTCATCCAGATCACATTTCTGCCATATGCTTGCTCTATGACTGAGAAAATCATTTTATCTCTCTGGCTCTCAGTTTCCTTATTTGTAAAATGAAAGGAGTTTACTAGATGACCTCAAAGGTTATGTTCAGTACTGAATCTAGGAAAATATCCTACTAATGGACTATTACTTAGGTAGTAGTCAAGTATAATGAAGAACTCTGGTTTGGAGGAAAGCATTCTGGACCTTGAGTATAGAGACGAGTCCAAATCTGGCCTCTATAGCTGACTAGGTGTGTTATCTTGGGAAATTCATGTAAACTATCCAAGACTCAGTTTCCTTCTCTGTAAAATGGAGTCAATAAAGCTTATACTACTCACCTCATGGAGTCACAGTGATAAAAGTGCTTTATAAGCCAAAAATATTAAAGACATGAATTACTATTCTCAATTTCATATACATCCCTCTCCCTCACACACCCTGGATTCCAGGCAAAATGGTCTACTTCCTTTTCCCTACAGAATTTCATTTCCTGCCTCTTTGACTTTGTACAGGCTAACAAATTAATCCCTGCAATGCTCTGGAATATCCCTTTAGCCTCACTTCCACCTCTTGGAATCCCTAACCCTTTCAAGGTGGAGCTCAAGTACCAACTCTCCTATAGAAGATTTTCCTAACCCCTTCTAGTCATTAGTTTTCTCACTATCCAACAAATTATGTTGTCTATCTTTTTATATTGACACATGTAGGTACACATTGTTTCCCATTATAGAATATGAGTTCCTTCAGGTCTATCATAGTAGATTATTAGTAAAGATTATTTAAATTTAACTTAATTGACTCAAATTGAATTGAGAGAGAAAATAAGCTATCTTATTTTTTGTTGTTTTTACAACCCTCTGCAAATCTGTAGTTGGGGAATATCCAAGTGAAGTTATAACTGAAGTTCTAAGAGTAAGTTGAATGGTAAAATGAAAAATGAGTGAAAAAGATATAATAGTTAATATCCAGTATCATTTTTAATACTGTAGGAGTCAAGACATTTCAGTGTAAGTTGCTTTCATATTTCAACCATTTCTTTTTTTTAAGCAATTGGGATTAAGTAACTTGCTCAAGGTTATACAGCCAGGTGTTTCTGGGTGGGTACTAAGTGTCTGAGCCTGTATTCCATCCCCAGGTCATTCCGACACTGGAGCCAGTGCTCTTACTCGCTGTGCTACCTGCCCACCCCTCAACCATTTCTAAAATTGAAAGTTTAGTGAACTAGGGAGAACTAATTGGAATTAAATTGGAGCAATGAATCTCATATATTGTTTTCTATTTACAAGAAAAAATAAAAGCAGTTCCCCTAATAATATTTCCTCCCTGTAATATCATTCTATTACAACTGAAAAAAAAATGCTATGTGCCTTAGATGTACTTTGGCATGAGAAATTCAAGAATTTTCTCATTTTTGCAATGTGTTTCCTGTACAGTTAAATGGAATATATAGTTTTCCACAGATTAATCATAAATTATTATTTCATACTTCAAGAATCTGTGATTATGTCAATGTATCCTGTCACAGACATAGATCATAGTCCCTTGAAGGTTGAAACAGTCTTTAATAGTTCTTGTAGTTGAATAATTCATCATCATGTGGCCAAGGTAATGATTAACGTTTCTGAATTTAGCTAGGCAAGCCTTTGGGGCATTGACATTTATTCTGTTACCCAACCCATAATAATCCTAATAACACTAATTATGTAGTACTTTAAGGTTTGCAAATTGCTTTATGTATATTATTTCATTTATCCTCACAACAAACTTTGCTGACAGGTTCTGATATTAGCCTAATTTCAAGATGAAGAAACTGAGGCAGATAGAAGTTAAATAATTTGCCTAGGGTTACTCAAGCTAGTAAGTGTCTGAGAGCAGAGTTGAACTCAAATTGTCCATTCCTTGTTTAGCCCTTATTGACTACCTAGCTGCCTCCATATTTGGCTTTCTAGGCAGACTGAAACTTCTAGAACTTGACAATCCTAGTTCACCTCCCTATCAAGGTAGGATACAGAGATAATATCCACTACTTAAGTCTCTCTATACTTGGGTGAGAGCTTATACATTGAAGAATGTTAGATATGAATGTTTATTTGTAATGGAACTTCAGATGGAGTTAACTTTCATTCCCTTTGGTGGGGGACAAGAATCAATCAATGGACATAGTCTTGGTGACCACAAACAGAGACAGGAAGAAGGCACAGTGCACAGAACACTGAAGTGGGAATCAGGAAAACCTGGATTCAAATCTATCCTCAGACACTTACTACTGGGTAACTTAACTTAATCTGTTTGTCCCAGATTCCCATAAAATGAGGATAATAACAGCATCTAACTCCCAAGGTTGTTGAGAGGATCAAATGCTTAGCACAGTTCCTGGCTCATAGCAGTGTTTAATAAATGTTCATTTCCTTCCCCATGTTCAAATTATTAAATTCACATTATTATATATTCCTAATGGTTAGAAAAGCCACAAAATAAATTTTTTGAAAGATCCTTGTAACTCCAATCTTTCAAGGGACATAACATGGAATTTTGGTCCACACGTCTCTGTCCTCATGCCAGCTTAATAGCAGCAGGTCTGAGATTAGCAGCCCCCAATTTTACCTTTACAAAGAATTGTTTTGTTTCTACTGTGTTCTGGGGCTTCTTTATGGGTTTAAGGTTGAGGAAAGACATTATAGAATAATTTGAAGGTCAAACATAATGCTAGAGAATTCAAAGTTCCTGAGGACAAGCATAGAAATAGGACGTTCAGCAAGAAAACATTGAATAGAAATGATGGATTTTAAAGGATTTAAAAAGAAAAAAATAACTTTAATGATTCTTCAGGAAGTAGAAGAAATATAATAAATACAATAAATATATAATAAGCATAAGCATGCAGATGCTTTTACATTTAACAAATATAAGGATTATTATATGACACTATGATATAGCAGAAAGAACATGGAACTTTGAGTTAGGATGCTCAGGTTCAAATCCTGACTGCTATTGATCACAGTGGTGAGGAGTGGTGAGTTTACACAACATTTCAAATAAATGATTATTCAACTTTTTTTTAATGACAGAGACAATTCACTCATTATCTTCCTTAAATGGATTTGTAATCTTCCTCCTTTCAATTTCCATCCCCTGCTTCTAATTATGCCCTCTGGGACTAAACAAAACAGTTCTAATCCCTTTCACTTCAAGTACTTGAAGAGAGCTAAAATGTCCCTCCTATGTCTTCTTTCTGCTAAACTAACCTCCCCTCTTCCTATTTCCTTCAACCAATCCTCAAATGAAATTAATCCTTTAGCATCTTAGTTGTTCTCCTTTGGTTACTCTCCCATTCACCAATGTCTTCTAAATATGGAACCCCAAGCTGAACATGTGATTTCACCTTGGTAGAGAAAAAAGGGTTATTATATCCTTAGTTCTGGAAATTGTACCTATCTCAATGCAACACATTAGCTTATTTTGGCTAGCACTTTGCATCATTGTCTCACATTGACTGTATAGTCCATTTAAAAACCTCAAATATTTTTTTTCAGATACTGTTTAATGGAAACAGTATAGTAATTTCCCACTCTCATGAGAGTTATTCTTTCAAAGATATTGAAACCATTCTTGAGACGTATTTGATGCAAGATGTAGGCTTGATCCATTGATATCACTTTCTTGTTGCCTGAGTACAAGACAACTACAGGGAGCTCCAGATGTGTTCAAATGCTGGGCTAGTGGACTATAATGGGCCACTTAGGAAGGAGAGCTTCAACCAACTAAATTAGATTGGGGAATGCTCAGTACATATCCTGGTTAATGTCCTACTGACATGACCGTCATTTTGTTACCTGTTGAGTGACCTATAAGTGTATCATTTTGTACCAATATAGAACATAAACTACTAGGAAAGTGTCCTGAGTTAATCAAGAACATGCTTTCTATCCATGCCCCTCTCATAATATAAGTTGATATTGTTAAATTTTATTTAATTAGATTTGACCGAATATTCTAGATTAGTAGTATCAAACTAAAAAAAGGGTGGCTGATAAACTGAACATAAGGATCTTTATGGTTGCATATTGACTTAGAAAACCAAAAATTACCATTACCCATGTTTTATTGTATTTTTTATTGTATTTCTCTATTATATTTTAATCTGATTCAGGCATGTTGCTGGGCCATGTGATCTTAGTTTTTGATACCTCTGTTCTAAACTGAATCCTGATGGTTATTCCATGTCACAACTGTAATTCCAAACTTTATGTCAGGGAACAAGATTATGGAAGGCTTTGAATACCAGACAAAGAGGTTGGAACTTTATTTGTCAAATAATGAGAAAGATTTTTGAGGAGGAAAATCACAATGAAAATATTGTTTTGGTAAGACTGGTTGAGAAGCAATGCGTAGGAGAGATTTTAATAAGGAGAGACTGAATAGAGGGAGACTATTGGGAAGTTTTTACCTGATATTAGGTAATAGGGACCTATAGTGGCAATATGAAGAATGAAAAGGAAAAGGTATTACAAGAAGAAAATCAATAAGATTTGGTGACTTACTAAACATGGACTCATAAGAAAATTCAGTTTTGAGAGATGGTGATGGGTGGAGGAGGGAGAATGTTGGTATTGGTACCATTAACACAAATAAGGGATATAAATAGGAGGTTTTTAAGGGAAAATAAAGAATTTATCATGTACATTCATCTCATTAAAATCAATTGAAAAAATAAGAAACAATTTTTTAAAAGATTATTTATGTTAGAAATTTCAAGTATTGAAAGATAAGGCTGCCATATTCTAGAAAGAATTACATATAATTATCTTTGCCTGATTACTTTATAGATTAGTGCAGTGTTGAAAAAGCTCATAATTTTCACTATGCTTAAGAAAATTAGACATTCAGGAAACAAAGCTTTCTATATTAGTAATGTGCTAAATGGCCTTGATTGATGTACCTTTGTGGGTGCTTGTCTTTGTGGGGCCCCGGCATTTATAGAGAGTAGTATGGAGAATCTAGGTCAGAATGTACTATATCAAAAATAAGAAACATGGCTTTCTGCTCAATGTAAATAAGCAAGGACATTTTGAAGGTAATTATAACTAAATAGGCTTGGTCTGATTGGGGTGATAGGTTGGGGTTAGATAATATTCAGGTAGAAACAGTGTTTAAAAGTTACATCAATAAAAATAGACTTGTTTAGAAGAAGTGGGTCTTTTCTTGGAATCTCTTAACAGAATGTACAGCCAAATCTCAATTGTAAAGCAGTTGGTTGTCCAGTGTTTGAATTACTCACCAGAATCTTTTCCTTCAATTGCTCTTCAGCTAATTTATTGTCATGAGTATCTTCCATGGAATGAGAAAGGGAAACAACTCAGTCAAATTGATGCTTGTTATCTGCAAAGGATTTGGAAGTGAATGAGGCTGATTGTATTTTCTAAATGAGATGAGGATTTGAATTTATGAATTAAAAAAAGAAAACAATTTTTAATCGTATTGTGATGCTTCATCACATCATGAAAGTTTAATGGGTGTGGGGGTGAGGAGGACAGGGACCAGCCAATAGGAGCCTCATCCTTTTACCATACACAGTGTTCTATTTATTGCATGCCTATGTGGAGGCTCAGCATGTGCAACACAAAGGCCCTACTCCCTAGTTCTGATTATTCACAGGTATTTTTTTTTCCTGTTCTGTTCACTGCATGCTTTTAACCTGCTGAGATGGAACTGTGTCTGCATACAAAAGACTCCTGCTGAGGCAACTCAGGTTTCATTTCCATATGGTTGTGTTTGCAGTGTGGTGGAGACTTAGTACCAGCAACCTACTCTCTGAACCTGGACCAACACATGGCACATTAACATAGCCCTACTGTTGCTTCTGTCTCCATTGTGTTTATTCTTTACTGCCTTAGATGAAGAATCATTAGAGAAAGACTGGACTACAGAGTGCCCTGGTTAACTTAGAATGTTTGGAAGAGTTAGTTGTTAAGAGTCCCAATGATGGGAGTTCATGCCAAAGTGTGTAGGCAACTAAGCCCATTGAGGAAGAAAGCCACTAGAAACTTACTTCACTTAGCCAGCAATGGATCAACTAAGAAGGCAATGGTTGCTACAAATAAGTGAATAATTTTGTTCATAGGCTATGATATATCTGGGCATTAATTTGGTGGATGAATATTTTTAGAACCACTTCAAGTGTATTCTTTCAAGGGTGTGAGGGAAAGTGTGCCTTCAGATATTTGTGGGAAATATTTTTTATTTGTATTATTATTACTAGATGTTTTCAGTAAATATACCTTTGAAAAAGTTAATTGATATTAATCAGTTAAATGAAACCAAGGTACTAATCATTGTTGATTGATGTTTGGAAGAATTCACTTGAAAGGGGAATAGAACCAATATCATTAGAAAGACACTCCAACTCCCTCAGAGGTACTCATAGAACCTTAATAGGGAAATGTAGTCTTATTAGTGGATACAACTGGACAATGAGAGTTGGCACAAGAACTCCTAAGAGTTAACTGTGCTTCTTAAGATAAAAATGGGAGTTGGGGTAAGAAGCCCAAGGGCCTGTAAGATCAATAAAGGTGATATTCAATTCTCCAAGCCTAGACCACATGCTCTGGTAGATCCTATAAGGCAAAAATGTTCAAAGTACAAGTACAGGGGCAGCTAGGTGATATGATGGGTAGAGTCAGGAAATGTCTAGAGTCAGGACATCTCATCTTCCTGAGTTCAATCTGGCCTCAGACATTCATTAGTTATATGACCCTGGACAAGTCATTTAACCCTGTTTGCCTCAGTTTCTTCATCTTTAAAATAACTCGAAGGAAATGGCAAGCCACTCTAGTATCTTTGCCAAGAAAATGCTAAATAGAGTTACAAAGAGTAAGATATTCCTCAACAACAATAACACAGGTACAGGAATGGATAGTCGTTCAAGGATCAACTTATTTAAGTCCAGCACATCAGCTGATAACAGGCCACCAAGTAATGGATTTCTTTTTCCCTTAACAATCTATTTAAAAAAAAATCTACAAAGGCATGGAGGGTTGAAATTTTCATTGATCAAGAGCATTCCCACCTATTACAGAATTGCAGTAAGGAATTCCTTTTCTACCTCCTAATCAATTCATTCAGTTATCACTGAGGCTCTTCTAAATATTTTCATCTGTCCTCAAGCCTCCCATAGCACCCCTTCTTCACCCTCTCCTTTCATATTCACAAAAACATGTTACCCATCTCCTGATAGAGATGTGAGGGATGTAGAGTTCAAAATAAAGGCGTAAGACCAATTTGAAGATTGTCACAGTAGTTCTAATAAACTGGAGAAACAAATGTTGCTTTTTCCACTCAAAACCAGTTTGAGAAAGAATTTCAAAAACTTTATTATACAGAATAGTGGATCACTGATCTTTACTTGAATAGGCTATTTAAATATTTCAATATTTAATTTTCACAGAACCACCTCCTTTCCAACACTGGATAATTCTTAAGAATAACTGATAATCTTCATTTTAAAAACTTGTCACAAATTGCAAGATTAATGAACTTTTCATTTTTTCTCTGATTATAGGCTATATGTCTTTTAAACAAGCAATATATGAATTTTAGTTGTTTTTAAAGGTACTGAAAGGCATTTTTAGCTGGAATACTAGGAATCATGTGTCTGAACAATGTAAGCCTTTTTCACATAACAGACTTATTTCTTCTTAAATCTCTTAATGAATTAAAATTACCTGCAAAATAATTGGACGAGTTGCTGCCATATTGTTTTACTATGACATTTTGTCCTAAGTACCAGCTCTTTAAAAATTAAGGTATTAGGCCGGCTAGGTGGAGCAATGAATAGAATACCGGCGCTGGAGTCAGGAGGACCTGAGTTCAAATCTAGCCTTAGACAGTTACACACACACACACACACAAACTAGCCATGTGATCTTGGGCAAGTCACTTAATCCCAATTGCCCTCCAAAAAACACAAAAAAAAAAGTAAGGTATTATTGCCCACCCATTCCAACCCACTTCATAATTCAGGGAGATACATAAGGGGGAAAGGAGTAATTGATCATGTCAGTTTAATGATCACTAGGTCCATTTCAGCATACAAAACAACTTGCTTTGCAAATGGTATGCACGTGGGAAAACTGAAAGCCACGCTTTTGACAGGAAATTATAGTGTTGCTTTGAGGGGATTTGGGGGTAGTAGTACAGAGAGTTCCCTGGGAAGCCAAGTTACTTAGTCTTAAAACTTGAGAAAGCAAAATAAATCTCTCATCCCCTATCTGCTTCTTGATTCCAGGAGTGGCTGCATCCAAACCTGTTTGGCCAGGCAATTGTCCCTCTGAAACACAATCAGCATCTCCCAGACTCATGCTGTACTTCAGCTGCATTGGTTGGAGTGCAAAGGGGAGGCGGAGCAACCCCTAGACACCCCCCCCCCTTTTTTTCCGTCCTCCACACACCATAAAAATCGGCAGCCGGCATGCACAGCTTCTGATATTCTGCATGATGCCTGCACTTGGTGATAGTTTCTATCAGGCTGCGTTTGACATTAGCATACCAACCCTGAACTCTCTCTGTGAAACTGCGGTTACTAGGAGGAAAATGATTTTGAATTGGATCGAATAAAAGAGGCTTAAGGAAAATCTCAAGGGAGAAGAGAGGGAAGATGTGAACGACTGAAGCTCTTTGCAGCTGAGGCTGAGACTGATTAAACTTCGGGACTAAAAGTGAGTCTATGCTCAGAACTGCTCTGAACTACATTAAGATTGTGGGAGACGTGCCACTGAGTGCCAGGAACATCTTCTGACTTGCTACCTTGAGGGACTAGAGGAAAGCCCCTCAGAAGGGACTACAGGTTTTCAAACAATTTCGACAGGAGTTTGACTGAGCTCTTTCCAAAATGAACTCCACCCAAAATGAAATCTACTACCACGGAATGCACCCCTCTCTCCACTTCTGGAACCACAGCTATGTATTCCATAGTAGCACCAATGACACCCTCAGCAAAGGTTACCTGGACAGGGGTTGCTACGAACAACTTTTTGTCTCCCCTGAGGTGTTTGTCACCCTGGGTATCATCAGTTTGTTGGAGAACATCCTGGTGATTGTGGCAATTGCCAAGAACAAGAATCTTCACTCCCCCATGTACTTCTTCATCTGTAGCTTGGCGGTAGCTGACATGCTCGTGAGCGTCTCCAACGGATCAGAGACTATTGTCATCACCCTGCTTAACAGCACTGACACCGATGCACAAAGTTTCACAGTGAACATTGATAATGTCATTGACTCAGTGATTTGTAGTTCTCTGCTTGCCTCTATTTGCAGCCTTCTCTCTATTGCAGTGGACAGGTACTTTACTATCTTCTATGCTCTCCAATATCATAATATCATGACAGTTAGGAGGGTTGGGATCATCATCACTTGTATATGGACAGCTTGTACAGTGTCAGGAATATTGTTTATCATTTACTCAGACAGTAGTGCTGTCATTATCTGTCTCATTAGTATGTTCTTCACCATGCTAGCTCTCATGGCTTCTCTCTATGTTCACATGTTCCTGATGGCCCGACTTCACATTAAAAGGATTGCAGTTCTCCCTGGCACAGGCACCATCCGCCAAGGGGCCAACATGAAGGGGGCTATTACCTTGACCATCCTGATTGGGGTTTTTGTAGTCTGCTGGGCCCCCTTTTTCCTCCATCTGATTTTCTACATCTCATGTCCCCAAAATCCATACTGTGTGTGTTTCATGTCCCATTTCAACTTTTATCTCATCCTCATCATGTGTAATTCCATCATTGATCCCCTTATCTATGCCCTCCGGAGTCAAGAACTGAGGAAAACCTTCAAGGAGATCATCTGTTGTTATACTCTGGGAGGCCCTTGTGATTTGTCTGGCAGATATTAAAACACCTCATACACCTGTATTGAATCCTCCAAAGCACTCTCTCAATAGAACCTGGACTGTGTGCTTCTCCAGCAGCTTTCTGTATTGTGTGTAACTTGTTCAGTGTATCATTTGTAAAACAAAAACAAAACAAACTTCAGATTGTGATTTATTTTTCAATGTGAAAAAATGTGCTAGTCTCTAAGTAGTTTTGTTTAAATGCCATAACAACCTTTGAGATGTAAAATGCTAATTCCAGGTTCTCTGTGTTTAAAAAAAAGTACAACCTTATTTAAAACATATTATGCCTTTTGGGGGTATAAAAAAGAAAAGTAGTTTAATCATGTAACCAATAAAGAATTCATTCACATCATTGATGGACTCTAATCAATAATTGTTAATATTTTATTACACAGCATTTTAAAGTATTGATTAGAATTGGGTATAAAAGGGGAAATAATTTGAAATGTGTCATCACGAGATGAGTAATATAAGAAAAGCTTTCTCTTTCCACTTTTGCCTAAGTGGCAGGAAAGTTGATTTTCTTTTTAACATGAATTCTCTCAACACGATTATCCAGGAAAAGAGGCAGAAAAATCTTTTGAGTCCCAAAGCAATGGGTCTTTTAAAAGATGGAAGTGATGCAACTGTTCAAGTACATACTTTCATTTCTTCAACCAAATTGTCTGATTGTGAAGCAGCTGACTAGCATTCTGGAGCCTGCGTGCTCCTGGGAACACAAGGTTTGCCAATTCACCCTCTTTTGTGCTCTACTTTTGCTTCCAATCACTAAGGAAAGGAGAGACTCTGTTGTCTGATTTTATTTAGTGTAGGAGAGGATACTCTGCAGGGCTGACTAAAAAAACAAAGGTGTTCAGGCATAGCAATTTGCCTGTTTCTCCATCAGATATGCATTGTCAATATCAATTCAGGAATCTCGCATATATACATATATATATAATATATACTAAATTAAGACATCCAAATGAATGCTCACAATGATATAGTAACACTTTCATAATAATAAGCAAGCAGCTTGGTGTTCTCTGACATCTTACAACTGTGGGTTAGAACTAATTGCTGAAAGCTAAAAAGGTTCTTGGCAAAGTTTCCATCACCAGAATGACCAGGTTCCAGCAAGATTTATCTGAATTTAAAATTAGGTGCCTCTGCTCACAGATTTGCTCACTGATGAATACAATCCCAGGATCTCCAAAGGGACTTCAATGAGTATGATTACTTACTACTTGGTTTTGAAGAGTATGTAACTTTAACCATGAGGGATTATATCAGTGACAAAGAAGGTACAAACACAAAACCTTCCCAAGTTTTCCAAAGCAGGGGTCCTTAACCTTTCTGTGTATCTCGGTTTCTTTTGGCAGTCTGATGAAGCCTATTGATCCTTCTCTGTAAAATATTTATAAATGCATAAAATACACAGTTACTAAGGAAATAACTTATTATTTATTTTGCATGTCTCTAATCCATTTAAATATATAGGTATATATAGGTATAGATATATAAAAGAGAGAGAGGCAGAGAGAGAGACATATAGATACGGACAGAGACAGACAGAGACAGACAGAGACAGAGAAATAGAAGTTCAAATAATACAGGTTAGGAATACTTCTTATTGTATTATTCTTCTAACTTTTGGGGGAATACTGATGAGCCTCCCAAATAAGAGGAGATAATATTGGATGAAGGTTGCTCAGAAAAGAATTATGTAATTCATTTCAGACTATGCTAAAATCTGAATAGATGAAATAGAATGTAGAAGGGCACATTTGAAATCACTGCATCCTTTTAACTCAAGGCTATTTTTTTTACATTTCAACATTCAGGCATAGGATGCAGTTCTAATAGTGATGCAAGTGGATTAAAAATGAAAAGTTATAGTTGGGTTCAAGTTTTCAGTTAAAATTGATGTTGTGACAACTCTCGTTTCTAGGGATTTTTTCTCTATATTTGAAGCACAATTAGATTTATGGATTTAAATATAGAATAGTGATGGAATCTTAGTTAAAGCTGTAGGTGAAATGAAAGTGTTAATATATCATGAGCATTCATTGGATGTCTTAATTATATATGTATGGGAAATTCCTGAGGCCTAAAGTGGAGACAAATAATATAAAATGATATTCCACATCTTCAGTGGCAACTCTGATTCTGCTTTGGTAAAGTCTCTGTCTTCCCTCCTCCTCCTCCTCTCTCTGTCTCTCTCTGTTTCTCTCTCCCTCTCTCCCTCTCTCTCTGTCTCTCTCTCTCCCTCCTTTCTAAAATGAGGAATAACAATGTCTATGACTCTTGACTCAACTCACAGAAGGGAAGAGAGTATTATGGAACTAATGAGACATCAGGAGAGTAGAGGGTGAAGTAGTCAGGGCTAGGACCAGGACAAGGGCACAAAACTAAGACAAAGTTATGTAACTTTAGGAGGTGATGAAGCTTCAATTGCTACCACCCTTATTGGAGTAAGGAAAATTCTTTCAAACATAAACGGGATGGATGGGGCATGGTGTTGCAAAGAACTACCTATGGACATTTGCTGTGAAGAGTGCTAATAAAGCCAGGCACCTTGCTAAGTTCTGGGATACAGAGAAAAAGATGTCTATTGCCCTCAAGGACCTTAAATTCTAATGAGGAAGGCAAAATGTAAATAAGTAGCATAGTACATACAAGTTGTATGCAGAGTAGTTGGGAAGTAATCTGAGAGGGAAAGAAGTAGCAGCTGGGGGGAATGGAAAATATCTCCTGTAGAAAGTGAGGAGTCTTAAAGTAAGCCAGAGCAACTAAGAGGCAAAGGTGAGTAGGCATAAAATTCCAGGCACAATGGAGAGCCAGTGCAAAGGCAAGCAGCTTGATGGAGGATATAATATAACTTGGAGCTGTGGGGAAAAAAAAATGTGTTATAATACATACACTTATACAT
The DNA here is from genome assembly GCF_028583685.1 of Petaurus breviceps papuanus. Lineage (NCBI taxonomy): Eukaryota > Metazoa > Chordata > Mammalia > Diprotodontia > Petauridae > Petaurus > Petaurus breviceps. Next base: position 2,016,809 of record NW_027186325.1, read on the forward strand.
ATATTCTATGTATGTATATTATATTTATTTTATACTTTAATATATTAATAACTATGCTTCCTCTGTAAAACGCTTCACCAGACTCCCAAAGGGTCACTGATATACAAAAAAAAAGTGGAGGTATTCTGCTAGAGATATCTGGATTTGAATCCAGAGTCAGAGATTCAAATCCCAACTCTGCAACTTAGGTTACTTACTACACATAAGCAAGTGTGTCAACTCTCTGTATCTCAGTTTCCTCCTTTATAAAATTAAAGGATTGGACTCATTAGATAATCTAAAGGCTTCCTTCCAGCTTGAAAACTCTGATCTTGTGATCATGATAAAGTTTGAAAGGGATTTCCTATTATGCCTCATCATCATCTCGGTGAACTCCTCTAAATCACCACATGTGCTTCAGTTATGGAGGGAATGAAGAAAACATGGGTTTATTTTCTACAACATCAACAACCTGTGGTTCTGCTGGGGGAAGGAAACTACCAATACAAAATGACCCAAGGTAAGCTTGAATTGTGCCGGATTTAGGGATGGGCTAAGTTCCTCAGTTTGGGTCCTAGTTGAAGATAGATTTCAGGAGTTTGGACATTCACTGCATTCCTTTTGGAGTGCAGTGGAAGTTGTTTGTTGTTGATGTTGTTTTCTTATAGCCAAGGAAGTATAACCAGAATAGGCCACATTGTTTCAGCTATAAAAATATCCCTAGCAGCCTCCTTAGATTAATCAATAGGACAGGTAGGGGGTAATTTTAGGGAATCATTCCAAGTTCTTTCCCCCATACTTGATACTCTGATTAGCCAGGTTAGATTTTATTGGAATGTCATTGGTTTGTACATACAAATTCTACCCCCATCCATCAGAAAATTTTCCCCCAAAGTTTATGTCCTGTGCCTTTTTTCACTTCCAATATTCTATCCTTTGGGGATCTCAATTATTCCTAGAGGTTGAGTTACCATTGCCACAGAGATAACTTCCAAATATAAATATCCATCCCCAATCTTTCTCTAGAACTCAACTACTGAAGCTTCAATTGCTCGGTGGATGTCTTTACAGGATAACTCATCAGAATCACTAATTCTATATGCTAAAAAGAGAGGACTCATTATTCCCTTCCTTGCCCTAAACCCTAACCCTCCACCTTTCTTTCCTGTTTCTGTCAAGGTCACTACCACATTCCCAATAATACAACACACCATCTTTAATTGCCGCCCCCATATCCAATCACTTTCCAAGCCCTACAAGTTTTATATCCACAACCTTTCTCAAATCTTCTTGCCACTCACATCATTTTAATAGTTTAATTCCTCAGAGTCTTTTGTGGGATTATTTTTAAAGCCATCTAACTGACTCCCTGTTTCCAATGCAACCTTTCCCTCCACAATCCAATTCTCACACAGTTGTCCAAATAACCTTTTTGACAAACAGATCTCACCACATCACACTCCTCTTAAAAGAATTTCAGTAGCTCCCTATTGCCCCAAGGATAAAATACAAACTACTCTGCTTGATATTTAAGATTTACATAAGCTGGCACAAGCTACCTCTCTTCAGCCTTGTTTTTCACTGCTCCTATTCACATATTCATTTACAACCCACAGACAGTCTCACAAATTTTCCTCCATGCCTACAGTGTGCTATTTCCTAATCTCTACTTTTCAGAATCTTCCTTCAAGGATAAGCTTCTATGTTACTTTCCCCAGGAAGCCTTCCTGGTCTGCCCCCATCACTGTTCCTTAACTCTTTGAAGGTAGAAATTATTTTATTTTTTCCTTGGTATATCTCTAACATCTAGTATAGAGCTTTACTGGGTTCAAATTCTACCTCAGAAACTTAAAACCTTTGTGACACTGGGTGAGTCACTTTACCTACCTGGGCCTAAGTTTACATATGTGTAGAATGGGGGGGAGGGTTGAATAAGGTGAGTTCAAAAGTGGGTTTTTTTTAGCTATACTGAATAAAAATTTTAATTGTTTTATGGTTATTACTTTCATTATTTTAAATCAGTAAGGTAAAAATACATCAGAGAGTGTTGGTATGATAGAAAAAATGTGTGAATTCATATTACAGGTAGCTAGAATGGTAGATAAAGTTTGGAACAAAAAGATCTCAGTTGAGGTTCTACAACTGACAAACACTAGTTTTATGATTATGGTCAAGTCCCTTACCTTCTCCTCCCTCTTCCTTCCTCCTTCCACCTCAAACTAAGACTAGAAGTTATAGATAAAACAGATCTGCCTTAGTAGATGCAGTTTCTCTAACCTGATCTAATCACAGATCTGCACCCTTTTCCACCCCCCCCAAATGCTTTAATTCAGGACCCATTAATTTTATGCCTCTCTGCTTACTTTCCCCAACCCACTGTCCTTACCCCACCCCCATTCCAGTTTTTTCAATGTCTGATTGCTTGTTAACTGAGTTACCATATTTCAATGATTTTTTCCCCCTCTACTTTTAGGAAGGTGTGGATTTTTCTTTGGTTTTGTTTTTATTGTTTGTTTGCCTTTAAGATCACCTTAGAAAGAAAAAGGTGCATGGCAAAAAACAGAATTTTTTTTTAATACCAAAGGTGGCTTTGGAGAGAGTAGATGTAGCTGGGCTTTTCCCTGCTTTGGTTGTATAAAAAGACATGACCTTTATTGCTTCCTGGAGCATTTGGGCCATTCTGCCAGGTTCATGACCCCTTTAGTACATGAGGTACATTTTTGAAGGAAAACTAGGATTAGAGCAGATGGTTTTTATGTTTACATTTGGTTTTCACAGCAGACTGAGAGCAAGGAACAAACCAAAGAAAAAAGGGTTTTCATCACATTTCTTATTAAAAGAATAAAAAAGAAAATAACTTAAGTAACAGGAAGGCAAAAAGTAGAAGATAACAGGACTCATTCAATCAACAAGCATAATTAAGCACCTGCCATACATTAGGTACTGTGATAGGTCTTAGGGATCATACAAATGAAAAGGACGAAGCACTCCTCCTCACAAAGAGCTCACATTCTAATGAGGAAGACAAACACCATATAATAAAGATATAGCATGAATATAAAGAAAATAAATACAAATATTCAGTCATTAAAAGGGTAGTTTGGGAGGTAGTTTCCTAATGCTAGGAAAGGCTTCATTCACAAGATCTTAACTGAAGAGAGACTTTAAAAGATATAGGAAAGAGATAGTCAATGAGATTAGCTAATGCAAGAGCTAAGAGAAGGGAGATGGAGTGTTGATTATGAGGAAAGGAGAGAAATCCCTTTTGGTTAGATCACAGAGTGTGGAAGAGTAATGGGAGCTGCATTGTGAAGGGCTTTAAAATCTAGAGAGAGGAGTTTATATTTTATCCTGGAGGCAATAGGAAGCCACTGAAATTAATTGAGTAGGGGCATTACATGGTCAGGTCTGCACTTAAAGAAAATAACTTTGGCAGCATTGTGGAGAATGGATAGGAGTTGTGAGAAATTTTAGGCAAGGAGAGTAATTAGGAGGCTGTAGGAATAATATATGCAAGAGATTATGAGAACTTGTACAACTAAAGTCATAGGTAGCTGGAGAAGAGGCACAGGCACTGGATGTGAAAGATGTTGTAGAGAGAAAATTAACAAGATCTGGTCATTAAATAGATAAGTGAGGTGAAAGAGATTGAGGAGTCAAGGATAATACCTAGGTTATGAACCTGGGTGACTAGAAGAATGGTGGTGTCTTTGACAGAATAGAGAAGTTTGGAGGGAAGATATTGAGCTCAATTTGTTCAAGGTGCTTCTGGAATATCCATTTTGAAATATCCAATAGGTAAATATTAATGTGGAATTATGTATTTATAAAATTAATCAGTGAATTAATTAATAGAAAAGTATTTAAATGCTTATAATGTATCAAAGATTGTGCTAAGAACTCTGTATACAAACATGAAAGCAGAGACCATGTCCTCAAGGAGTTTATTTTCTAGTAAAGGGATAGATCATGGTCCATGGTTTCAAAATTCAGAGTTTGTGAGCACAAGAGTGAGAAGGAAAGAAAGGTCACACATCAAGTGGGGAGTAGGTTGTCAAGGAGGTTGTGGAGGCAGCCAGAGAAGAAGGGTTTTCCTGAAATTATGTTCCAGAAGAGGAAACCACCAATCAAAAGTTTCCTAAAACTATAAATTAAGTTGTATGTGTATGATTACAGCCTACATTCACAAGTGATGATTTGTGCTCTTTGATAGATGAATTCTAGTCATGTAAATGGAAGACAAGTGTGGCTTGAGATTTAGAAACTCTGAATTTTAGAGATTACCCAATCCCCTTGATTTACAAATGAAGAGATTGAAGCCAGAGAAATTACAGAACTTTACTAAAGTCATATAACTGCTGCTGGGGAAGGAGAGAAACAACATTCTCATGGGGAGATGGGACTTGGATCCCTAAAAGGAAAAGACCATGTCTTTGAAAGCAACCTAGTCCCTGAACTTTTAATCACATTTCAGTATCCCAGACCAATGGTGCCTCCACCCAAGGCATCTGGTCCAACACAGCCAACCTAGACCACCTAATTAGCTTACTTGATATCTTTTCTCTATTGTACCTTGGCAACCCTAGACTAATTACCACTTCTTAATGCCATCCAGATCCTTTCACTGTCCATTTTTTGGTATATAAGCATCAGTCTCACCCCCATTAAGTTGCAGATTCACTAGGAATCTAGCCCTATTGCTGTTACAATAAACCTTGCCACTTTGACTTGGAAGAAGGTTTGAGTATGTGAATTCTTTCCAGACAATGATGCCCTCTACCTTAATATTTAGAGATTCCCAGAAACTATGTTATCAGGGTTCCCAGCAAACCCAAACCACATCAATTCAATCAGCTCCCCTAACTGTTCCCCAATCTATGCTACATGCTGCTATAACCCAAGGGATGTTGATAACCTACTAGAACTCATCTTTCAATGATTAACAAATTCCTACTTAACAATACCCTCCCCATACCAGTGACTCTGACCCCTAAAGTGTCATTATTCAAATTCAAATTTTCTCTCCCCCTCTGCCTAGTCCCTTGTTCCCATTCCCCTCAACCCAACCTCCACCAGTTTACAGCTATCCACCCCTTCCATTGTACTCTCTGGAATGTCTGCTCTATGGATAACAAACCTGCTTTCATCTTCAATTCTTATTTTTCCCCATTCCTTCCATCTTCTGGCTCTCACTGAGATTTAATTCTCTCCGGACAACACAGCTTCCCTGGTAACCCTTAAGCACCGGTAGCACTTTTACTCATTATTCAGACTCAACAGTGATCAACTTTAGGCAGTTGGAACACTTGCTGTTCCCTTTTGCCACTTCCAAACTCTCCCTCTTCTCCCAGTGCTCCATAGCCTCTCATCCTCTAAGATTCACTCAATCCATATATACCATCCAGTCAAAATTCTCAAATTGCTATCTACCAACCCCAAGACATTCTTCTTTCCTCAATGAGTCCAGTGCCTGGTTCATAGTCTTTCCCAACTCCCTAACTCCTGCCCTCATGCTAGGGGAACTTAACATGCATACTAATACATCCTCAAACACCCTAACCTTACAGTTCCACAAACAGATTAATTAATTAAACAAATAAATGAATAGATAGATGATAGATGCATTAAAAGTCTGCATTACCTTTTCATGCTATCATTGTTTCTTTTAAAGACCTTAGAATTAAAATAAGAAAGACTATAAGTAGTTTGACTGAAATGAGCTAACAAGAACTACTTGGAATTTCATGGAACCATAGGAGAGATGACACAGAGGAATTACAATTGATGCCACCTGCCAAGAGAAGTTAGGGTACTTGTGGTTATCACAGGCAGAGGAATGCCTGCTGCAAGCCATGTCACTTTCACAACTTTTAGTGATTAAGGCTATAAAAATCTCCAGGGAAGAGCTCATTATTCATTAGTATGAATACTTTTATAAGGACTTTATTTTTCCTTTAATCTATAAATATATTCTCATTTGATTTTTGTGAATTGTAAACTTGCAGTTGGTGCTGAACTTGGAGTAGGTGATCACAAAATTAGTTGTGTCGTATGGTGAGATTACCAGGTTTGTTGTGAAGGTAACCAATCAATCAGCAAGCAGTTATTAAGCTCTTGCTATGGGCCAGGCACTGTACACAAGCCCAAAAGAAGATAAGTCTGCTCCCCCCACCCATGTACCAAAGACCTTTGTCTCAAGTAAAAGTTGTTGATTAAAAGTGATATTACAAAATAACATAATATATATAGTCTATATAAAATAGTACATGTATATAATAACATATATAATATAGTATTATGACTAAATAGTAAACTACCATCACAAACCTGAGATGAGATCAAAAAATTCATCTCATTTGAATCTCCATCATATTTTTGACATAATTCCTTTCTGAATATAGGAATATGTTTATTAATCCTAGTTTCAACTATGTGAAATTTAAACTCATTATTATTTTTGGATAGATTCTATTGAATTTAATGGAGGTAACACATACTTAAAGAAATACATGCTTAATTTTGACAAGGAAGAACAAAGAAGGACTCTAATTAAAAATTTGCTCATTGTTCTCCAATGCTCAGGACATTAATCCCTGACATTCATCCAGACAAATTGGAGAATGTGTTCCTTCGCAGTCAAGTTATCAGGCAGCCTCTCCTAGGAGATCACGTTTGACAGTCTTTTTAAGTGGGCATCAGAGTTTGGAAATTCTCCTGTGATGAGACTGTAGGAAGAGAAAGATGATTAAATCCTGCTCATAAGGCATAAACATTCAGTTTGCAAGCTTTAGAGTAGTGGAACAAGTTAAAACAAATATTCAGACATTCTGAAAAATGAGGAATTTTGAGCTTTCCAAAAGAAAAAGTTAATTTAACTAGTATTCTTTTTGTAGCCAGCATAGTAGTGTTTTCTTTGAAAAGGAAATTATAACTCTGCACCTGAAATAAGAGAACAAACTGATAGCAATATGATTTGAGACCGTATTTTACAAAAACAACCTCAATCTCTGTAGCAAGTTTTAGCCTGGGGTTAAATTAATAAGTAATCAAAGTCGATGTGAAATTACCAACATTCAATATGAATGAGAAAGAAAAGAGACAGCTGAGAGTTCCTAAAGTGAAAAACCAATAGGAAATTTCCCAAGAACTGAGTCAATAGACTTTTCAGTCTAAATTCAGCTGTGGTTGATGGTTTGGCTTCTAAACATAGTGGTAAATGTGACACTTTATTATCTCTATCACTATCTTCTCTCTATTGCTGTCTCCTCTCCTCTCTCTCTCTCTCTCTTTAGCCCTTTTTCTTTATATCTTGGTCTCTTTTATCTCTTTCTTTCTTTCCACATACATATATATATGTATATATAATACTGTATATATTTATCAAAGCCATCAATCAACAAGGATTTGCTAAATGCCAAGCTAAACTCTTAAGACACAAAGAAAAAAACAAAAACTGTCCTTTCCCTCAAGGGGATTACATTCTCTCAGAAAAACCCTATCCACATGAAATTTTAGTTTCCCTTTGAGGAAAAGCTGTTCATGTGACTTGGTTTTCAGTTTGTATTAAAATTAACTTTATGGTTTAAATTAATCTCTTCATCTTTATCATATGAACTATCTCACAAGCAACTTCAAAATCAATCCTCCATTTAAAAAAAACAGTTGTATGTGTCTTATTTAAATAACACAACATCTGAGTCATTTAATTTCAGATCATCTTTTAAAATTCCAAAATGTAGAGTAATATTTAATGACTTCATTCATCCAACAAAAATCTATTGAGCTTTCACAATGTAGAAGGCACCTTGTTTTCTGGCATACAAAAGTGATTAAGATCCAATTCAATCCAAATCAATCATTAAACATTAAGGGTCAGATATTCTGTGAAGTGCTGGGAATGTTAAACGGGAAAAAAAATAGTTCCTGCCCTCCAGGAACATCAATCTAATGGGGGTAGAAATGGGGACAGGGGTGACAACAAGCAAACAAACATGTACAAACAAGCTGTATAATAGCCAACTAGGACATAATTAATGGAGGGAAGGCATTAGCATTCAGATGGGTTAGGAAGAGCTTCTTATAGAAGATGGAAGTTTAGTTGAAAATTAAAGGAAGTTAGTGAAACCACTGGGTAGAAATATGAAAGGAGAACATTATAGGGAAAGGGGACAGTCAGAGAAAATGCCTGGAGCCCAGAGATGGAGGATCTTTTTCATGGAGCAGCCAAGAGGCCAATGTCACTGAACAGAAGAGTACCTGTCAACAAGTGAAGTGTAAGACTGAAAAGGCAGGAGAGGGCTTAACCCCAATTGCCCTCCAAAAAAAGCAAAAAAAAAAAAAAAAAAAAGAAAATATAAAGGGGATAGGTATTTGAGAGCAAGACAGTGTAGAGTTGCACTGATTGCCCAAAAGTCCAAGATGGAAAAAAAAAAAAGGAGAGAATGGAAAGTACAGGGGAAAACAGCCTGGAAGAGAATCGGGAAATCAAGGAATTGGAGGTCATAGTGTGGACTAATTACAGGGTTTGGTAAGTGGAGGTAGGAGGAGAGGTGAAAAGTCAATAGATTGTGGTAGAAAAACAGATTTTAGAATTTTTAAACATGGAAGTGATATTTATGGGTCTATCCAAACACCTAAAGAACTTAAAATACAATAGGAAGACAACACATACAAAGTCATGGATCTAGAGGGACTTTTAGCCCAAATTTCTTATTTTACAGATGAGGAAATAGAGGATTTTCCTGAGATCACAGGTAGAAAGTATGAAATGTAGGTTTAAATCTGTCTTCTAACTCCAAAGACATTATGTTCTCTGTTCTCTACTGCATCATACTGCCACCTAACAACAACAACAGAAATTATCATCTACATGTATATGTATGTGTATTTGTGTGTGTGTGTGTGTGTGTGTGTGTCTGTACTTTATGGGAGAAAAGCACTTTCACAGAAGGTTTTGGAAGCAGGCATGATAATGAGTTTAATTTTGGATAGGTGGTGCTCAATGGACACACTGTTGGAAATATAAAGTAAGAATCTGGAAGTTGAGACCTGAATTTTAAAAAAACGTCAAACATAGAGACAGAAATTTTGTAGTGAATTTTCTTAAATGTGGTCATTAAAGTCATGGGAGTGAATGAGATCAGAAAGAGACAGAGAGTGAGTATATAACCTTTTTGCTTTTCATAGATCCCTCTGGTAGTCTGGTGAAGCCTATGCATGTCTTCTTAGGATATCTATATTTTATTTGCATAAAACAAAATGGAAAGGATTACAAGGAAAGTATATTTTATTGATATATAGTTGTAATGTAGCCTTGTATCCTGATAGTCTAACATGGAATCACCCTGCTTCTCTGTGTGCTATGGTGGCAGATGTCTCCTTTAATTGGTTGCTTAGCCAGAACAGACAGAGCCTTTAAAAAGTGCCAGACTGAGACCGTTTCTCTCTTTTCTATTATAGAAGCTATATTTCTATTATAGTAGCTATTTCCTACTCCTTGTTCTTTCTGTCATCTTGAGGGTGAAGATCATAGTTCACTAACAGAGTTGATGCCATGAACTGAATTGGTATACTTTGTCCTCTTTTTTACTCTGCTCCAAGAAGGGGGGGGGGGGGGGGGGGGGGGGGGGGGGCAAGTGGTTTGTTTCTGTTTTATTTGGTTTGTCTTTCTCAGTTTCAGATGCTGGTGGAAATCTCCATAATGTTGGAAGTAAGATTCTAGGTGGGATGGTTGCCACCAGCAAACCTAGAAGGAAGCCCCAAGAATAGACTGTGTGTGACAGGGGTTTTTTACCTGGAACTTGAGATTGTGCTCTATAGGAACTAAGCTAAATTGTGAACCTCATTACCTTCGTCTTCTCTGTCTTCTGTTTCTCTTCCTTCCCCTACTCCTTTCCCAACTCAGAAACTAAGGTAAGGAGGGGTGGAGGGGAAGATTAAACCTTATGTGTTAAGGAGTCAATTTGTATATTTCTGGTTATAACTTTGACCTAACTATTCCTTTCTAAAAGCTAATCTAACTATAAATGGCTAAATGGAACTGAACTGTGGAAGAGAATACTATCAGTGGGGTTTGAGCCACTGGCAGAAAGCCTAGATACCCCCAAACCTCTTTAACAGTACCCAAGAACCCTGGGGGAGTAGTGATGATGATACAACATACCTGGCCTTCAGGATTGCAACTACTACTACTACATAGTTAAGATTTATATAGTATACATAGTAGCTCATTTGTCCCCATTTTACAGATGAAGAAACTGAGCTTGAAAGATGTTAAGTGACTTGAATAGAGTCACAGAGCCAGTAAATGTCTATGGTAGGATTTGATGCCAGGTCTTCCTAATACCAAGCTCAGTACTCATCTACTATGCCACTTAGCTACAAGTAGTTTTGTTTTCTAGAATCTGAAATAGATACTTTGTTAGTTCTTTATTAGAAAAAAATGTTTTTTTCTTTCTTTTGTTTTTCTATCAGTTACATTTCCCAATGTACCTCTAGGTGATTCAGTGAATAAAGTGCTAAACCCAGAGTCAGGAAGAACTTGGTTCAAATTCTACCTTAGACATTTACTAGGTTTTTATTGTATTTATTTTTAAATCATTTAAGTTATGGAATAAAACAAGCAGTTCCATAATATAATATAATATAATAAATATAATATAATATAATATAACATAATATAATTAATATAATAAAAAACAAGATAGCCCATGAAACTGCAAATCTATTATGTACAATTTGTTATTCCTTTTGAACATATAATAAAGTTATCATATATATTTCTTTTGTTCTTTTTTCCCTCTCCCACTTCACCCTTTAAGATGATGACCATTAGACCCAAACATGTGTGTATATATGTGTGTGAATGTAAAATCATTCTATACATATTTTTATCAGTTCTTTCTCTGTATGCAGATAGCATCTTCCTTCATGGGTCCTTTGTAGTTAATTTAGTTATTTGTAATAGTAAAAATGACTTAGTCAATCAAAGTTGTTATTAAAGCAATGTTGCTGTTACTGTGTACAATGTTTTCTTGGTTCTTCTCATTTTGCTCTTCATTATTTTGTGCAAGTTTATCATGTTTTTCTAAAATCATTGAGCTCATCATTTCTTATAGCACAGTAGTATTCCATCACAATCATACACCACAACTTATTCAGCCATTTGCCAACGGATGGGGATCCCTACAATTTCCAGTTCTTTACCGCTACAAAAAGAGCTGCTATAAATATTTTAGGACTTACAGGTTCTTTTCCTTTTTCCCTAATTGTCTTTGGAAATAGACCTAGTAGTGGTATTGCTAGGGTACTAGCAAGATAGGGTATAGGTATTTTAATAACTCTTTGGGCATAATTCCAGCTTGCTCTCCAAAATGGTTGGATACTTCATACTTCCACCAACAATTAATTAATGTCCCATTTTTTCCACATTCCCTCCAACATTTGTTGCTTTCCCCCTCAATCATTTTAGTGACCCTGAACAAGTCACTTAACCTCTTTCTGTCTCACTTTTCTCTACTGTAAAATTGGGATAATAATATCATCTACCTCCCAGCATATAATATGTACTTAATAAATACCTGTTTCATTCCTTTCCATTTCATTCCTTTCCCTTCCTCCTCTACAAACACCTCTTATAACAAAGAATTAAATAGATTGGTGAAAACTGTTTAGCAATATATTGAAAGGGTCTGACATTATATGCACTGATCCACATCTCTTCAAATAAGCAACGTTTGTTGTTTTATATATATATATATATATATATATATATATATATATATATATAATTTGTTTGTCCTACATACAAATCTATTTTCTCTATCACGCCACCCTACTGGGAAAAAAAAAAGAAAAGCCCTTGTAACAAAGATGCATAGTCAAGAGAAATAAATTCCTGCACTGGCCATATCCAATAACTATGTCTCATTCTGAATCCTTAGTCCATCACTCTTCTGTCACAAGGTGGATAGCATTCTTTATCTTGAGTTCTCTGGAACTATGGTTGATTGTTGAACTGATCAGAATTCTTAAGTCTTTCAAAGTTGTTTGCCTTTACAATATGATAGTTTTATATATTTCTCTGCTTATTTCACTCTCCTTTAGTTCATATATTTATTCCCAAGTTTCTCTGAAACCTTTCCTTTCATCATTTCTTAGGGAACAATAATATTCCATTACATTCACATTCTGTAATTTGTCTAGCCATTCCTTAATTGATAGGCAATGTCTGTACAAATTATGGCATATGAATGCAGTACAATAATGGAGTGCATGGGGTCTCCAGGACAACTTGTGTGTCTAGTGTGAGGGCTTATTGAGCCTTTTTTGAAGCTTTTCTTCCACCTTTGAAGTCCACCTGTCACCCAACTCTCACCTGTGGCTCCAAGAAGCTGTAGCATGTGCAGCGGCCACCCTCCAGGAAAACTGTCTTAGCAGACAGGCTAAATAAGTTTGAGGGTAATCAATAGAACTCAAACCTGTCAGTGAGTTGTTGGGACATCACCCCATAATGCCAAGGCAGGACTGTATGGATATGGTTATATGTAGTTTAGTTCTCCCAATATTGTAAATTCAGGTTCTCCTTAGGCAGCACAAGCTACCTTTTCTAAACTTATGACCATTTTTTTTTTTTGCCACCCATAGCCATCATGGACATCTACTCTTTAAAGGAGACTATCACAGATAGCTATCACAGATATCTCTGGCCTAGGAGGAATAACTGTGAGTCAAGGAAGGTGGCCGTAACCAATCAAACACTGTTCAGTCATTTCAGTTGTGTCATTTTCAACTCTTTGAGACCCCCTTGTGGAGTGTTCTTGGTAAAGATACTGAAGTGGTTTGCCATTTACTTCTCCAGCTCATTCTACAGATGAAGAAATTGAGGCAAACTGGATTAAATGACTTGCCCAGGGTCACACAGCCAATAAGTGTCTGAGGTCAAATTTGAACTTAGGAAAAGGAATCTTCCTGACTCCAGGCCCAGGTACTAGTATATTCAAGTCACCTCAAACTAAGCTACCTTAGAACAGGAGGAAGCAGACTTACAGGAAAAAAATGGTATAGTGAAAAGTTCTGATTAAACTCAAATCTCTCTCCAACTATGTAAAAAATATTAAGAAACATATCAAACAAAACAAAATAATAGTCAAAAGGGAGGAGAATTAAAGGTAATTCCACAAAGTACATTTCCACATACATTTTCTTTAATAAAAAAAAAAGCAGAAAGTTTATGGCTCTTGTAGCTACTGAGTCAAAGACAGTTTTAAACAAACTGTAATTGTCCCACACAGTTCTCAAAGGCCTTCACCAGTACCTCAGAGTCTACATCAGCTTTCAGCAGTCACCCAACACCCCCACTGAAAATCATGAGCTATTAATAAAATTCTTGGGAAAGAGAAAAAAATGCGAAATTTCATTTGAAATAATTATAAAATATCTGGGACATAACATAACAAGATATACTAGGGATTTTTATAAATATAACTATATAACAGCCTTTAAAGGAAAAAGTAAAACTTAAATAATTGGAGAACATTTTCAGTGTTCATGAATATACTGCCTAAATTATTTCCTAGGGTTAACACTGAATCAAACTACTAAGAGGATATTTTATAGAGTTAGATGATAACAATAAATCTGTAAAAATATTAAAAATAATAATTATGATAATGATAAATTCTATTGGAGGAACAAAATATAACTTGAGGAAAAAAAATTAAATGCAGGAAATTGCAATTCCATTTTCCTGCTTTGCTTGGTTTCTACTTCTTGGAACAATTTGCCCATCCCAACATTCCCAGCCCCAAAATAAGCTGATTACCAAGAAGAATGACTCATGTTCTGATATTCCATGCTTTTTCAATTCAATGACCTCTCCCCCCAGACTGGAGGGCTGAGCATTAAAGGCTTCTAAAGCCTTCCTTTAAAGAGGACTCAAAATCTTCCTGATAAGTCTATTATCCATCTGTAATGTGGCTTGGCCTCAACCTTGTACCAGTATCCCCTTGGGCATATCCCCCCAACCCTCTTTCTGTTTGTGTATTGTCCTCCCCCATTAGATTGTAAGTTTCTTGAGGGCAAGGACTGTCTTTTTTTTAATTTTATCCCCAGCATTTAGCACAGTGCTTAGCACATAGTAGGCACTTAATAAATAAATATTTACTGAATCAAATTAAGGGAGCCTTGATGCATTATGTTAGAGCTCAAATAATATCATAAAACAATAGTAATGATGCAGCTTCAATGGTCACCCTCTCTAGTACTAATTGGACTATCCTTGATTTCTTGGAAATGGTGGGGAAGTTGAAGTACTACTTGATTCCCTTTACCATCTCAATACTCTCCTAAGTGTTCTGTAGTTTTAATGACCAAACCTGGTGATAAAGAAAATTAAATGTACCTTTCTCCCTTCATTAAAAAGGTGGAGGACTATGCGTATGAAATATTTTCTATAACCATGTAAAACCTGGTTAATGTGTTGGCTTGTTTTGCTTAACTGGTTTTCTTTTTAAATATTTATAGTTTTTCAATTTTCTCCGAGATAAGAGATTTGGGGTTGGGAGAGACAAATATTTGGAAATGATTATGATAAAACAACTGGTCTCAAAAAAAAAAAAACCAGCAACTTGACATTGAGATATATTTAATTTGAAGTGCTGGCAAAACATTCAGTTAGAATTGTCCTAGGCAGTTAGGTCCTGATGAGTGTGAATATAATGAATCCTGTGAAATAGTTGCATTATTTATATTCATAGTGCATATTTCCATTGGGTTGTACTATGGGAGAAATATCTCCTCTCTAAGTAACTGGTAACAAAATATACTTACCACAATGCAGAAAATTTAGAGGCAATAGCCTAGCACTTATTATTATGCTCAAACATAGACTTGGGCTTCAGAGAAAACCTGAACTCCAATCAGGAGTCTAACAAGCCCTCATATAGGCAAAATTGCATCAAATAGAGAAATAATTCTTTTGCATATTGCAATTTTATACATTCCTCTTGGGCCATAAAATTTAAAGAAAAAAAAAACAATACATAATCCCAAAGCTTTGTATTGCAGAAATTGATCAAATTTAATGAGTCATAATCTCATAGTCATAATTTCAATTATCTGAGAATATAAACTTCTGTCAAACAGACCTTATAGGTACACTAAGTCAGGTTACAGATTAAACTACTTTTACAGAGCTCACAAATAGTCTGATTAAGGAGGAATATTTATATGTCATTAAGGAGTCAGGGACTGTCTTTCTCTGCCTTCTTATCTAAGGAATGTTTAAGACTTTAAATTTTTCATACCTTATGGGACAGGTTTTGGTCAGGTGAGGTTAATAAGAACCAAAAATTGCAGGAGTCATAAAAGGAAATCAAAAATTCCCATTATATCTGGAACTAATTACCATACTTTATATAGTTATAATTTAAAATAGTGTGACTCAAATATATGAAGCACTTCAAGAGGTTCATTATTTGCGCTAATCAGGACTTAACTGTAGGTAGTTGGAAATCAAAGAATTTGGACTTGGAATCAAAAGACCTGATATTGAGTCCTTGGTGTAACACCACAAGTTGTGGAGCTATGAGCACCTAAGTTAATGTTTCTGAGCTTTAACTGTAAAATGGTGTAACGGTAATGAGAATTTAAACATCTTACCTCCCCCTTAATAAACCTAAGGGAATCTGAAGACCTTCCCTGCTTTGAAAATAAACTCTGCCCCCTAATAGGCTGAATGTAATCACATGGAGCTTATGGTGGGAGTAGTTTTCTGAAAGGTGGAGTAGAATCCACAGGAAGCTGGGAGTCAGAGTACTACTAGATGGTTGGGAGAAGACACTTCCGAGGGATACAGGCTTGTGAGTAAATATAGGTCTTGTGTTGGTTTATGGGATGACTAAAGAATGGTGTGAATCTCTGCTACGTTGTGGTGCATTAACTTCTATGTTGCTATGATGGATTTGGTTTCCTGGGATTTGGTTTTCTGGTGTCTGAATAAATGTTTTGCTTCTGTCTTCTATATGGAGAGTCCATTATATTTTGTGATTGAGCACCATGCAGGCATATTTATAGTGACTGTGGGCACTGTGAATATTGCATTAGCACTGTAAGAGGTGCTAACAATATACTAATAATATGCTTTTACAATTTATATCACAATGACATACAGTTATCCTTTCCATATTGCTGGGGTTAAGGGAGTAGTGCCCCTAAGATCTGGAAAATTTGCATTAAAGTGTTTGGCCCTCCCTTCATAACCGCAGAATTATGAATAATCTTGATATTAAAAGATAAAACATGTTGATATAGCATATATGTATATATATAAAAAAGATACACACACACACATAAATATAAAGCATTTCTGAGTTTCTAAACTTTTTCTCTGTTTTCTACTGGCCTTCATATGTCCTCTGCAGCTTCTGCAAAAGTCCCCCAAAATTCCCATTTCATTTCTTATGCCAATCTGTATTATATCAAAACTGTGATGAGGAAAGTCAGAAGGGTATGTACCTGGAAATTTTCTCATAATTGTTACCTTGGGGAGGAACTGAAATGCAAGGGCCTAACCCCTTTTACTGACATTGACTATCTGAATTATCCTTATCTCAACCCAAAAGTTACTGATAAAAGCTGGTCCCACCTTAAAGCCTTCACTGATCTCCAGTGAAGCCCCTCAAGGTATTGCTACCTTGATTTACTTATGATACTCTTTTTAGTTCTCTTTATCCTGAATTTTGCCTCATTAATGAGGGTAAAAGCCCAAAGAATTTGCCTTTCAACTGTCCATCTGAGGACTGAAAGTTGAAAGTGGCCCTACCAACTTAAATACCAATTTAGCAGTCCAGTCTTTGTAGATTTAAGCCTGACCATAGTCATTATTCTTCCTCTACTAGCCATTAACCCATCCTTATCACTCCAGGTTGGGGTCAGAGGACCCATTTAACAAGAGGTTTAGCAAAGTCATATCTCCCTGTGCCCATTAGGGACAGGGTCCAAACAAGCACTGGCTATAAACTGCATGCTTTTTAGGCAGGGCTCATCTTGTTTCTCACTCCACTTCCCCTTACCTCACCACCCCCTCAAGATCCCCCAGACATCTTCTTGCTTAAGAAGCATACCTAACTTCCTCATTCCTGACTTTCCACTTTGGGGCTCCCTGCCAAATGAAATCATTCGCTGGCATTTATTTAGAGAGAAGGCTATCCCCAAGGCAGCTGCTGAGAATTTGAAAAGCTTTTTAACTATTTTTAAGTTATTTTTTTCCCCTTAATGTATCGGTTACATTATCTGTTGTGCATCTACTCTTGATTCTTTCTTTTTTTCCCTCCTAACCATCTCTATTTCTCCCAATCTGGTTTCAGCTTGCTATGCCCTCCTAACCAGTCCCACAGCTTCCCTAAAATCTTTTCTTCAATACAATAGCAACATACCCATCATTTAAAGGTACTTAACAAGTAGATAAAATGGGAAATCAATACAAAAAGAGATGTAGGATAGATAGGTAGTCCCAAAAGAATTTAGTGGGTTAACTCCTAGGGGTTAAGTGAGGGGAAGGAGAATAAGAGATATAGGAAACTAGTTCTAAAGAGTTTTCAAAACAAGTTTAAAATACAAAAAACATTCAATTCAAAATGCCTCTAGGCAGAAAGAAAATAGGATTTTTAAATGCTTACCAATGTCTATACATACGCACCATGGAAAATTAAAAAAAAAAAATCAGCTTCTACATTTTCTGTAAAAATGTTGTATATATTGTTCCCTGAAACCAAAAAGAAAACAAAATCTTCCTTCTTTCTTTCAAATAAACATTGCTAGATGATGATTTTGAGAGAGTTTTGCCACTTAGAGACAGCTGTTTGGTTAGGAATTCATAGTAGCATAATTTTAGAGTTTGTAGACAGTAACCTTGACAGCATTACTGACAGAGATGAGCACTCCGGCCCTTTTGGTATGGCTATTCAATGTTACTGCATGAATCTCTTTAATTCTACATATCATTCAATTCACACTTCTCCATCTTCTCCAAAAAAAAAAAAAACCACAGATGGCTCTGTCTAAACTCTTGCTAATTTTTTAATGACATTTTTATGACATTTTCCTAATCTACTAGTTTAGTAACTATCAAAAATAAAAAATGAAATAGTGTTAATTTAGCATAACCCTTTTTAAAATGAACATAAACTTCCCTCTGATAATCAGTACTTTCTTTCGTAACTAGGAGGCCACATGATGCTATATAAGGATCACTGGGTTTGAAATCTGAATGATGTGAGTTTAAATCATAACTCTCTCAGTATTGTGTGATCTTAAGCAAGTTGCGTAACCCCTACTGGCCTCAGTTTCCCTATCTGTGTAAGACATATTTACCTATATAAAATATTCAAGTACACCTGAATAGTATAAATGTAACTGCCTTATGGCATGGAGAAAGGGACAGAGACAGAGAGAGAGGGAGAGACAGAGAGAGAGAATCTCTGCAATCTGTCTCTCGCCACTATGATTTGTTGTTATTCACTTGTTTCTGATTCCTTGTGACCCCACTTGGGGATTTCTTGGCAAAGATACTGGATTGGTTTGCCATTTCCTTCTTCAGCTCATTTTACAGATGAGGAAATTGAGGCCAACAGGGTCAAGTGACTTGCCCAAGGTCACATCACTAATAAGTATCTGAGTCCAGATTTGAAATAAAAAAGATGAGTCTTTCTGATTCCAGGCCCAGTGTTCTATTCATTGTGTCATGTAGCTTCCTTCCCCATTACAAAGGAGACTGCAATTGCTATACTGAAGGGAGCAAAAGAAGGGAAATGTCTACATGTATTTTCTCTTCCCTCATTAATCTCCAAAGAAGGTATTGGGCTTGACTGGAATTTCTTTTAATCTCCTGATATATTGTGGGTCTTAGAGTATGATCTAGGTTCAGAACAGCCACTTCTTTGGTTGATAGCACTTAGCTTACCCTTGTCACCTTAACTCCTTCTGCCAAACACTAATTTCACAAAAGATATTATAAATTCTAATAGCATAAGTAAATCCATTTACCCAAGAGAATCAGAAAACCAAAATTGAATAAGATATAAAGATTATAATATACTAGAAAATACATGAGTGAATGAATTCTTTGGATGGAAACAATTTAAGATTCAGCTCAACCAAGAGAGTATTCCCATTACACCTAAGGGAAATTCTGTCTCTGAAGTTTTTAGGGAAGCAAATTCAAAATCAGTGACATGTTGGCGAGCCAGCTTTCCCTACATATCTGTGCCTTCAATGTCATATTATCTCTCTGTCTCTCTCTCTC
Source organism: Petaurus breviceps papuanus (assembly GCF_028583685.1). NCBI lineage: Eukaryota > Metazoa > Chordata > Mammalia > Diprotodontia > Petauridae > Petaurus > Petaurus breviceps. Next base: position 2,036,091 of record NW_027186325.1, read on the forward strand.
GGTCTCTCTTTCTCTGTCTGTCTCTGTCTCTCTGTCACTCTGTCTCTCCCTGTCTCTCTGTCTCTGTCTGTCTCTCTCTCTGTTTCTCTCTGTCTCTCTCTCCTGAAGAGACTCTGGAACAAAGGTATGATGGTAAATGTTTAATAACTAGTTTGCCAAGGAAAAAAGTAAGCATGAGTGGGGCGGAGTCAAGATGGCGGAGTAGAAAAAAGATCTCCCATCAGCTCCTGCTTGCACCTTCCCCAATCAATGTAAAAAGGGGACTCTGAACAAACTTTGGAGCTGCAGAACCCACAAAATGACACAAAGAAGCTAACCTCCTGCTGAGGACATCCTGGTTGGCCAGCAGGAATTGTCCAGGGCAGCACTCGGAGCCCAGGCCCCCTTGATCCAGAGGTTTTGGCCCCAGGGCAGGCCTGACCAGCAGCCGACCAGAGGGACTCCAGATCAGCAGCAGCTGTGGCCTTGTCCAGAATGATCAATACATAGATGTGAAAGGACAAAGTGAGATGTGAGTGAAGTCTGGACTTTGGAACCTAGTAAGTGGGAATGCATGGCTTTTGTGCCCTCGATGAGAAGCCACTGAGATGCCAGCACAGCCAGTCAGCACAACATGGCAGTTTAGCTCCTGCCTCCAGAGTATAGGGGACCAAGCCACCAGTTGGAGGGGTAATCTCTCTTGCCTTAACCTGCTTGGATCTGGATTGCCGTCTAAAGTAGAGATCCTGGGGTGCATGACCAGCTTGCCAGAGCATGTGGAGGCCTGAGAGAGGGCACCCATCTAATACCTCCGGCAGCTGAGAAAACCCAGCATTTGGGACACCCTGTCTGGTGGCAGAGTTCTACTGTGGCAAAAAGCCCAGGGGTCAAGTGACTGAGAGGCAACATGACCAGGCAAAGGAAACAAAGCAGACAGAAGATTCCAACATTCAACTCCTATTTTGGGGACAAAAAGGAGCAAAGCATGGAATGGGAGGAAGACAGTACAGCTGGAACTCTTCCACCAAAAGCTTCAAAGGAAAATACAAGATGGTTACAGGCCATAGAGGACCTTAAGGAGCAGATAAGACAAACGGAGGAAAAATTGGGAAGAGAAATGAGAACGATACTAGAAAATTACGAAATGAGAGTCAACAGCCTGACTGAGGAAAATAACACCTTAAAAAACAGACTAACTCAAATGGCAAAGGAGACTCAAAAAGACAATGAGGAGAAGAATGCTTTAAAAAGCCAAATTTGCCAGATGGAAAAAGAAGCTCAAAAGCTCACTGAGGAGAATCATTGCTTCAGAATTAGATTAGAGCAAATGGAAGCTAATGACTTTATGAGAAATCAAGATGCTGTTAAACAGATCCAAACAAATGAAAGAACAGAAGGCAATGTGAAATATCTCATGGGAAAAACCACTGACCTGGAAAATAGATCCAGGAGAGATAATTTAAACATTATTGGCCTACCTGAAAGCCATGATCACAAAAAGAACCTAAAAATCATCCTCCAGGAAGTTCTCAAAGAAAACTGCTCTGATGTTTTAGAACCAGAGGACAAAATAGAGGTTGAAAGAATCCACTGATCACCTCCTGAAAAAGATACCAAAAAGAAAACTCCTAGGAATATTATAGACAGGTTCTGGAATTCCCAGATTAAGGAGAGAATATTACAAGCAGCCAGGAAAGAAACAATTTGAATATTGTGGAAACACAATCAGGATAACCCAGGATCTGGCAGCTTCTACACTGAGGGATTGAAGGGCTTGGAATATGATATTCCGGAGGTCAAAGGAGCTGGGATTAAAACCAAGAATCACCTACCCAGCAGAACTGAGTATCATGTTTCAGGGGAAACTATGGTCATTCAGTGGAATAGAGGACTTTCAAGCATTTTTTTTTAATTCTTTAATTTATTAATTTGTTTGTTTCCTTTTAGTTTACAGGATTCAATTCCACAATTCCTTGAATTTCACATTTTGTCCCCCTACACCCCATGGCAGCTTATAGTCAAGTATAGGATCTGTAAATACTTTCACATTATACATTGGTCAGGTTATAAGGATGGATTGTACCAGCTGGAATGAAAAATGGTAAAGAGGACATAAAATCAAATAAGAGAACGAAAAAGATCAGGTATTTTGCTTCCACCTGGATATAAACTTAGCTCTTTCTAGTTCTTTCTCTGGATGCACGTTTTTCTCTCCATCATGCGTCTTTTGGGAGTGACTTATATCCCTGCATTGCTGAGAAGAGTCCAGTCTATCAAAGTTGGTCATCACACATACGTTGTGTCTGTAATCATGTACAAATTTCTCCTGGTTCTACTCTTCTCACTCAGCATCAGTTCTTTTAAGCCTCTCCAGGTAAATATGAAGACTGCCTGCTCCCCATTTCTTATAGCACAATAGTATTCCATAACATGCATATACCACAACTTGTTCAGCCATTCCCCAATTGATGGGCACCCCCTTAATTTCCAATTCTTTGCCACAACAAAAAGAGCTGCTATAAACATTTTTGTACATATGGGTCTTTCTCCCATTTCTATGATCTCTTTGGGATATAACCCTAGGAGTGGTATTGCTGGATCAAAGGGTATGAAAGTATTTATAGCCCTTTGGGCATAATTCCAGATTGCTCTCCAGAAAGGTTGCATCAGTTCACAACTCCACCAACAATGCATTAGTGTTCCAGTTTGCCCACATCCTCTCCAGCATTTGTCATTTTCCTGTTTTGTCATCTTAGCCAATCTGACTGGTGAGATGTGGTACCTCAGAGTTGTTTTGATTTGCATTTCTCTAATCAATAGTGAATTAGAGCATTTCTTCATGTGCTTATAGATAGCTTTAATTTCTTTCTCTGAAAACTGCCTGTTCATATACTTTGACCATTTATCAATTGGGGAATGACTTGTATTCTTATAAATTTGACTCAATTCTCTATATATTTTAGAGATGAGTCCTTTGTCAGAGACATAGGTTGTAAAGATTCTTTCCCAATTTCCCACCTCCCTCTTAATCTTGGTTACATTGGCTTTGTTTGTACAGAAACTTTTCAATTTCATGTAGTCAAAATTATCCATTTTACATTTTATAATGTTCCCTAATTCCTGTTTAGTCATAAAGTCATTCCCTCTCCACAAGTCTGATAGGTAAACTATTCCTTGTTTTAGCAGACTGCTTACAGTATCAACCTTTATACCTAGATCATGAACCCATTTAGACTTGATTTTGGTATATGGTGTTAGATAATGGTCTATGTCCAGTTTCTGCCATACTATATTCCAGTTTTCCCAGCAGTTTTTGTCAAATTGTGAGTTCTTATCCCAAAAAACAGGGTCTGGGGGTTTATCAAACAATACATTACTGTAGTCATTGACTTCTGAATCTCGTGTGCCTAATCTATTCCATTGATCCACTCCTCTATTCCTCAGCCAGTACCAAGTAGTTTTGATGACTGCTGCTTTATAGTACAGATTGAAATCTGGTAAAGCTAGTCCACCTTCCCTAGCATTTCTTTTCATTAATTCCCTTGATATTCTGGACCGTTTATTCTTCCAGATGAATTTTGTTACTATTTTTTCTAACTCTATAAAGTAGTTTTTTGGTAAATTAATTGGTATGGCACTAAATATATAATTTAATTTAGGTAAAATTCTCGTTTTTATTATATTAGCTCGACCCAGCCATGAGCAATTGATATTTTTCCAATTAGTTAGATCTGACTTTATTTGTGTGAAAAGTGTTTTGTAGTTATGATCATACAGGTCCTGGGTTTGTTTTGCCAGGTAGATTCCCAAATATTTTATAATGTCTACTGTAACTTTAAATGGGATTTCTCTTTCTACTTCTTGCTGTTGAATTTCATTGGAAATATATAAGAATGCTGAGGATTTATGTGGGTACATTCAAGCATTCTTGATGAAAAAAACAGAGTTGAATAGAAAATTTGACATTCAGATACAAGAAGCAAGAGAAGCATGAGAAGGTAAACAGGGAAAAGAAATCATAAGGAACTTATAAAAGTTGAACTATTAACATTCCTACATGGAAAAACAATAATTGTAACTGATGAAAGTTTTGTCAGTATGAAAATAGTTGAAGGGAATAGAAATATATATATATATATATATATATATATATATATATGAGGATATAAAGGCTTATGAATATGTATGTGAATGTATATATATATGTTTACAGGTATACATAGATAGAGTGCACAGAACCAATTTAACAGGAAGCGATGTTACTTAAAAGGTGAAATTAAGAGGTGAGAGAGGAATATAATGAGAGAAGATGGGGGAGACAGAATGGGGTAAACTATCTCATATAGAAGAGGCAAGGGAATATGGTTACACTGGAGGGGAAGAATAGGAAGGCAAAAGGGAATGGGTAAACCCTATTCCCATTTAATTTTGGCTTAGGGAGGGAATTAAATACACACTAAATAGGGTGTCTCACCCTATAGGAGAGTAGGGGGAAGGGGATGAGAGGGAAGATGATGGAGGGGAGTGTGGGTGGTGGGGGGGGGCAGAGGGAAGTTGGAAGCACCCACTTTTGAAAAGGATAGGATCAAATAGAGAATAGAACAAGTGGGAGGTGGGATAGGAGGGAGGGAAATATAGTCAGTCTTTTACAATATATCTACTCTGTTATTGTTTTGCATTAGCCACACATGTACAACCTATACTGAACTGCTTATCTTCCCAGTAAGGGTGGGTGATAAGGGAGGAAGGGAATGAATCTAGAATTCAAAGTTTTAAAATCAAATGTTTAAATATATTATTATTATTATTATCATTAATACTATTTTACATGTAATTGAGAAATAAGATATACAGACACTGGGGCATAGAGATCCACCATGCCCTACTGGAAAAGTCAAAAGGGGCATGGGAGAAAATATGGGAGAGAGCAGATTGGAGGAGGGGATATCCTGTGGGACTGCCATTTTGGGGAGGTGGGTAGGGGAAAAATGGGGAGAAAATTTGTAACTCAAAATCTGGCGGAAATGAATGATGTAAATCAGAAAAATAATTTTTAAAAAGTAAGCATGACACATTTTTAGATTTAATTTGCATTGCTATCATTTTTTTCATCACTTTCTTAAGTTTGTACAATTGTACAATCACCAAAATAAGAAATCAAGCCCTGACCAGCAATTTGCAAATTTCTGATTTGTAAATATTTACACTGAAAATTTTACAGTTGATTTGAGCTGGCTATAGCACACTTGGAACCACTTGTGCCTTTCTCCCTCTATTCCCAGTAAGCTTTAACTCTTATATTTGTACTTGGCATCACATCACATTCAGCATTTTCTCCATTAATCCAATATATCCTTCTAGTTATACAGCAATATATAAAATTCCACAGGCTTTGAAGTTACTTTTTAAAAATGAAATTATTAAGGGGGTGGCTAGGTGCACAGTGAATAGAGCATTGGCCCTGGAGTCAGGAGGACCTGAGTTCAAATCTGGCCTCAGACACTTAACACAAAATTAGCCATGTGACCCTGGGAAAGTCACTTAACCCCAATTGCCCTGTATTCCCCCCTCCAAAAAGCAAAAAACAAAAAGAACAAAAACAAAAAACAAATAAGTTATTAGCTCACTTTGTTCTGCCTCTTCCCTCTCTATAAGTCTGTTGAGCTTTTCCTCGTGAGAGACTGTCCATTCAAATTCTCAAAATGCCAAAGGGTTAAAGGTAACAGTGAACTTCTAAGAGGTCAAAGGAGGAAGATGGAAGTGAAGTCTCATATCACCTAGGAGAAAATGAAGAAGGAATCAGAGAAGTCAGTTGATCAGGAAAATCATTCTTCATGTTCCTACATGTCTTTGCCACAAATAATGGCAGACATCACACAGTGGAAAGTCATCCTCTGGAAACAGACTCTCCTACAGGCTATAGATCTGTATCTGGATGGATGCAACGTTGAAAGAATTGAGCAATTTAGTAAAAGTGATCTACCTAGAAAAATCAAAAGAAGGTCCATATATATATTTCAATTTTGCTATCATTTTTACAAGTCTTGAAAGGTCTGATTATCAAGTGAAAGAGATTGGCAGTACTATGTCTGGCAGAAAGGAAGCTGATGACTTCATGACTGTGCAGTCTCAGAATTTCCAAATAGGAGATTATTTGGATATAGCAATCACCCAACTCAGGGTACATGTGACCATATTAAACTTCATTTATTAATTATTTGCCATTGTGTCACTATCAGCTCTCTTCATTATTGTCTTTAAACTTTGGAAGCCCCAAACCTATGTTTAAAGCATCTGTTTTAGTAATTCAACGTTGGCTTTGTTTTGGTGGTTATCATGTAAATACTGACAAATGAGGGGCCATGTTTCAAATCCTTTTGTAAAATATAAAGAATATAAAAGTGAAAAATAAATAAAAATTAAGTGAATAGACTGGATTATCCCCCCTAAGGTCCCTTCTATCTTAAATCAGTGATCCCCAGTTGAAGTATTAGGACTATTTTAGCTTTCTCTTTTATATTCCTTGTATGTGTATTCCTATATATAGTTTGTGTATGTATATACTATATATAGTATATATGGATGGTATGTGATTCCTATATATAGCTAAGTAATACAATGGTAACTATCATCTCCCCAGTGTGGTAAGAACAGATAAAAGCGGTCAGTGATTGAAGAGGCAATCTATCTAGGGGCTCAGAGTGACTATAAATCATTTCCCCACAACACCTGTTGTTTTGTTTAGAAACACAGAGAACCAAATAAAATTTGGTAGGAGTTATTAAGAATTCTGAAACTATCTTTCAGGCAGATCTATTTGCATTTTATAACATGAGTCAGAAACCTTTTTAGCCCCATGCCACTAGCAACAGGAATGAGTAATGAATGTGAGTATTCATGGGTATTACTGGAAAACTTGAGGCATCAGAAAGGGATAAAAGGGAAAAAAAAGTAGTAGAAAGAAAATGGGGAATGAAGCCAAATGCAAGATTACAGAAGGTGATGGAAGAGGGAATACACATTTATTAAGCACCCACTATGTGTCAGACACTGGACTAAGTACTTTAAAAATATTATCTCATTTAATCCATCAAAGAAACCAAAAAAGAGGAGAAGGAAATAAGGATATGCAGAAGATATGAACTGCTAGAATTCTAGTAAAAATCTTTTTTGCAATAAACTACTTGTTAATTTAAAAGCCTATGGTCTATCTGTGTTTCCCTGAACTCCAAGTTCAAGTCCAGTGTTGCGGAAAGGAGAAAATATGTGTATATCCATGCCTTAATAAGCAATGTTAACTTTATCTCAATTTATATTTTTTTAATCAACTGAGAAAAATGTATCAAAAAATATTCTCAAGTTTTGAAAACTCTAATATTCATTATTTCCTTAAGGTCTGCAGCAAATATAATTTGGAAGTGTGTTTCCCTGGATTTGGGAGTTATATGCTTACTTTAAGATGCATTATGGGGGCATCTAGGTGGCACAGTGAATACAGCACCAGCCCTAGAGTCAAGAGGACTTGAGTTCGAATCTGGCCTCAGACACTCAACACTTATAGCCGTGTGACCTTGGGCAAGTCACTTAACCCCAATTGCCCTGCCCTCCAAAAAGGAAAATTTTGAAAAAAGATCCATGATGGGGGAGGGGGAGGGGTTTTTGGGTGGTGCCATGGTTGCTTTGAATGAATATGGGGGTGATCACCATATAAGGCCATAAATGTAAAACTGCGATGTGATTGGCTCGGATTCGCTATATATTTTCTTGTGTGAGAGGGCGCTCTCTCTCTCTCTCCGCCATGTAACTGCTGAAGAATAAACCACCCCGCTTCACTCCTCCGCCTTCTGTCTGGTGTTTTTCCCCGTGAGGGGCCGGTGACGACCGAAGACCCGGGATGGGTAAGTGAGAGGGCCGTGGGGCTAGTCGTCTAGATCTGTTGTGAGCCCGCAACAGATTTATTATGATAAAAGTATTTAAAAAGTAAGTGTAATACAAAATATCTACTAGAAAAGAAATTGCAAGCATTTGCAAAGTATTTTAAGGTTCATAAAGAGCTTTAAGTATGTTATCTCATTTGATCCTCATGACATTCCATGTGAGACAAGTGCTATTATTATCCCCATTCTACAAATGAGAACACTGAGTTTGAGAGAAATGGAGTTACTTGCCCAGTCAGTCAATTACTGGGCAAGCTTTCAAACTCAGGCTTTCCTACCTCCAAATTCAATATTCTATTCAATGAGCCACTCAGCTACTTAATTTATATCTCCAGATTCACTTTCACAGAATCTTGTTAATTTAATTAAGAAATAATCTGTTAAAAAAGATTACTAAAAGTTTAATACACATATTATATATTGTACTAGAGATGCTCCTATTTATCCAATATGTCTACTATAAGATAAAGGATCAATTCATTCAAAAGTAGTTATTGTCATACTTCTAAATGCAGAAAGAACAAAGGGTAGCATTTCTATTGCTTCTATTTTTAGTCACCTTCCTGCTAGTAAGAAGAACATTGACATTAGGGATATTTGTCTCCTTGCTCTCTGTGGTTTTCCCATGACGATATGCAATTTTGTTCCTGTCATGATTGCTGCTCAGAGAAAGAACAGAATTTGTTACCATAAAAAGGAACTATGGTGGATTGAAAAAATAGGATTTGGAGTCAGGAAAGATCTGGGTTCAAATTCTGCCCAAACATTTATTAGCCATATAACCAGGAAAACAATTTAAAAAATTTATTCTCTCTAAACCTTTGTCTCCTTATTTCTAAAATGGATAATAATTCTGGCAATACCTACCAAACAAGTTCATTCATGGTAAGGATGAGGAGAGCTTGAGTGTGTGAAGGTCAGTCGTTATGTTGAGGTCAGGCAACCATAAAATGTTGAGGTTTAAGGTTTAGGGGTGTGTGAGACCCAAAAATACCAGCATGCTGGATCCTACTGAATGAATTCAACTCAAGTCTTCTCTCAGCAAAAGTAAAGCAAAGTTTATTAAAGGTTCTCCATAATGGGTAGACTCTTAAGGAGCCTGGGTATCTGTGATGCTTGTATTGGACAAGCACACCAGAATAATATGACTCAGAATGAATCTGGGCTAGATAATTCTCTGCTACCTCAAGGAGGCAAGTTGGAGTTTATATACAAAAAGATTGTGGGGAGAGCTCTAGGGGTGGTCTACAGGAGGAGTTTGGGGAGGGTCTTGAGGAGGAGTCAAAAGAGGTCCACTCCAGTAATGAGAGATTAAAGGTGGGAAATAGCTGGAGGCTACCTGGAGGTGACAGACAATGGAGGGCTAGGCTAGTGTAAGGGTAACAGATTTGGGTATACATATTTTGATAGGATCAAAGGTGGAGAGTAGCTGGACAATGGAGGGTTAGGCTGGTAACAGAGATTTGGGTCTAGCTATAATGAAAGTCTTATGGCCTCAGGGAAATGCCTTATCAAATGGGAAGATTCAATCAAAGTTCAAGGGGCTTCCCAGAGCCAGTACCCCATCATTTAGATTCACAAGCTTTTATTCTACATTCTTGCCTTCTATTCTCTGAGCCACTTTAGAGAGCAAAAGGCAATATCAAAGGTGTATTGTCCCCACTGTGCAAAAAAAAAAAAAGGTCACATGACCCTTCTTGGATGCAGAAAATGAACCTAAGACTAGAGTGGCTCTTACTGAAAAGGGTTTCTGGAACCATTCCCCATGAGGGTTAGGTAAAGTAGACTGTGTTATGATTTGAAGAAAATATCAGGTTGTAAAAGGAATTAAATGAAAGGAAGCTTACAAAGCACAATAGAAGACCTGCTAGGGAAATGCATTAGCCTGGGGTAAGAGAACCAGAGCAAAGGAAAAGGCTTGAAGACAAAGAGAAAATGTGGTCTGACCTAAAGGAAACTGAAGGGTGAAGTTCTAATTGAGATACAGTTCTTATAAAGAACAAGTTGTAATTATATTTTAAAAGGTTTATAAAATAGAACCCATTGTAGGGAAGACTAAAATTTTGCTATAGATTTTTTCCATTGAAGGTTCAAATGCAATAATGGGTTTAATTTAATATCATTTTAAAGGCAAAACTGCGGTCAATTGAGACTGAACTTATCGACATAAATGATGGCACTGCTTTTAGAGGCTTCTAGTCCTTAGCAACTAAATCATAATACAAATATTCCATCTCCTGTGTTTGGGGCCACATACATATCATTCAGTCCCTATGAATTCACATAGTGTAATTCCTAAATCAGCAATTAAAAACAACTTTAAAGATTTACATTGTTAAAGGTGAGAAATAAAAGAGATATAGAATGGCAGGGCTAGAAGGGAATTTAGAGATTATCTTCCTTTTATAAATTATATTTGACTGTTTTCAAAGTTAGTGTACCTTTTAAGTGCTTTTAAACTTGCAAATGAGTGACCATGAGATATGGATAAAATCATATGAAGACTGATGCATGAAGAGAATTTAGTGCTATAGTCAAATAAAATGAGTCAAATGAAAAGTTGACCTTATAAACAAGTTAATATAACATGTATCTAATGATATGCACAACTATTATTGTACTACATGATAATTAAGCAGAAATGGCAAGCTAATCACAGAAATCACTTTCAGTAACTCAGTCAAACCAGTGATTTAATTAGTTAACCAAGAGGCAAGGGGAGGTGGAGAAACAGGGTACTGAATGAAGTAGCTCTTAGGCACTTCTGAAGGGATAGGATATATAATCTAAAAGGGATACCATTCCTCCTTTGTTCAGCAGAGAGACCCAAATTTCAGCGATCCCATCAGTTTGCAAGTATGCTGATACCCAGGTCAAGATAACCAGGATAGGGTGGACAAAATCATAATGCATTAAGGACAGGCAGCCCCTAGCACTCTCTAAGGGGTATTTCCCTATTTTATGAAAAATATAGGACAGGGGGCAGCCAGGTAGCACAGCAAGTAAGAGCACCAGCCCCAGTGCTGGGACACCTGGGGATCGAATCCAGGCTTAGATACTTAGCACTACACCCAGAAATAATTGGCCTTGTAACCTTGAGCAAGTTACTTAACCCCAATTGCTTTTAAAAAAAAGAAAAATATAGGTCAGAGATGTCAAATCAGACAACTACTATCAGAGAAGAAACTGGTGAAAGAGAAATGTGTCAATGAACTAACAAAGGGAGAATCCTAGGAGCCACCAAATCTTTTCCTTCATGACCTAAGAGACAGTTTCATATAAAGGATGTACACAAGGGATATATAATACAAATATTTACTTTTTATGCCTCCTAAGTTTTGGTTCCTGAGGGCAAAGTGCCAGTTACATCAGCCTAATTATGCATTAGGAATGATCAGAAAATCAGCTTGGAATCATTGAAGATGCTATACAGTTTGCCAAATTGAATCCAGCTTAAGTTTTTCCTCCTGTGAAATATTGGCCCAATTCATTGCACATCTGTAATCATGAACACAGGGCCTGATGTTTTTATACTACTCTGAGTTATGATTCACTTTACATATATTATCTCATTTTATCCCAACAACAAACATGTGAGTTGGTTGGGTGCTAATATTTTCCCCATTTTACAGATAAGATTTATACAAGTTAGTTTTGGGATTTGAATCTAAGTCTTCCTGTTTTCAAGTCCAGTTGTCCGTTCATCATACCACATTGCTTCCCAATGAGCCAGCTGTGGTTTCCAAAAGTATATATTGAAAGTCTAATTCAAAAGATTGCATGTCCAACTAGAAGTCACAATGTTAGGCATTATTCATTCTTTGGTTAGATGTTTAGACATCATATATATGAATATGTAAATATTTGTGTGGGTTTTTAGAGCTTTCTGAGAAGGTCAATAAGGATATCTATAGCCTTTCTCTGTCAATAGGGAAAATGTCTTATCTTTGAACTTTTTACAGATCTTCTTTTATGAGACTAATATTTCTCTGGTAAATATATTCCCCTTTTTATGCTTTTATTAATGTTGATGACACTAATTTTGCTGTGGAACAAAGTTGTCCTCCAAACTCCACCCCATGGTCTGATTAATAAAAGAATCTTGCATAGGTTGACATATATAAATACTAAGTGTGGTACTGACCCAACTGTCATATATGCCTTATATGTACATAGCTGTTTACATATTCTCTCCACAATTAGAATTTGACCTCATTGAGGACAAGGATCAGAAGGTATACCCGCAGGCAATTTTACTGGCATCAGTTAGTCATAAGGCACCAATTAAGTAGCCACCATATGCCTGGAACTGTGCTAAGTGCTGAGAATACAAAGGCAACATCATGGTCCTTCATGGCCATTGGAATAAATTGTTATCATCTGCCCATTTCATCAAGGGAAGTCATGACATGCTTGGGGTAGACACCCCCCTAACTCACTGACTCATTTGAGACCTGTTGGTTACCTTCAACCAGGTTTAGCCCATATGACAGATGTTTTTTTTCCAGGATGTAGCCACTGTGCAGGCTATAACTTCTAGGAGGCAGAGGTGAGAGTTGGGTGAGAGATCAACACCAAAGCTGCATGAGCAGCCCTGAAAAGGGTTAAGCAATCCCTCACCCCAGAAGTTCTAGTCCTTCATGAACACCCCATACAACCTTGCTCTATGTATAATTCTTCTGTCTTAATAATGAGGAAGTTCTTAGGAATTATAATTTTTATCTTCACCTGTAGGATTGTAAACAGTTTAACTTTATTAAGTCCCTTATGATTCCTCTTTCTTGTTTACTTTTTTATGATTCTCTTGTCTTTTTTTTTGAAAGTCAAATTTTCTGTTTAGCTCTGGCCTTTTCATAAGCAATACTTCAAAGTCTTCTATTTCATTAAATATCCATTTTTCCTCTCAAGTACTATACACAGTTTTTTGGGTAGGTGATTCTTGTTTGCAACCCTAGCTCCTTTGCCCTTGAAAATATTATATTCTAAACCCTCTGTAATGGTAATGGGGATTTGAAGATCTTCCCTGTCCCTTGTATTGGCAAGCAAACAGGTACTTAGAGCCTGGTTTCATGTTCATGATTGTGTCAAATATTAAGATCCAGAACTTGTGAATCCCACAGTGGGAAGAAGTTGCTGATGTAACAGGAAGGGGTGGAACAGGGAGGAGCTAATACCATATATAAGGAAAATCCCAAGCTAGAGAGGCAGAATTGCTGACAAGAAAGAGAGAGACAGAAACAGAGAGAATTTCCAGGATCCTGAGAACTTCTGAGAAGAGAATGGAGAGCAGAACTTGTGGTGGCAGAATGGAGAACTGAGATCTGAACTGAGAATGGAGAAGAACTAAGAAGAGAATTGGGAAGAACTGAGAAATGAGAAGAGAGGAGAACTGTGGTGCAGGTACTTTGTTGGTCTGTTTTGATGTTACTTTGTCAGATTTGTCTGTTGGTAGAGGACGTTGCTGTTGTTACAGAAGCCCTGGGACCTTGCTGCTGGTTCAGAATCCCCGAAAGAAGATTTTGTTGTTGTATGTTTACAAAAATCCTGGAGGAGGGTCTTACTGATGCTTTCATAAGTCCTGGGACTATACTGATGATTTGTGTTGAGTTCTCAGAACTTGTTTGTGGGTCTGAGTTGATTTCACAGGCAGATAGTGAATTGACGATGGTGCCAGCAATGTTCATGAATGTTATGGTGGCTCTGTTAAGCTTTGTCTTCCTGGGAACAGAAACTGTGAAGGACTTGAGGTGGACTAAACAATGTGAAATTCAATATGAAACAGGAACAGCACAAGGAGCTGAACAAGGAACTGAGAGCTATCTGCCTTTGAACTCAGGTGACAGTTGGATACATTAGGGCAGGAGCTGTGACCATGGAAGAAGAACCATGGAAGCCAAAAGGCTGCCTGAGTCAAGATGAAAAGACCTCTCCTTGGATATTTAACACAAACTGATAAGATCATGATTTACTGTGGCCTACAGTTGGAGAACTTTGACCTTTACATTTAGATGATTGAATTAAGAACTTCTACAATTAAGAAGAAAGAAGATTTTTTTGATTGAAGAGATTAAGACAATGTGACCCAGGGGTGGAGAACTTTGACCTTTGTGCTTTGTGATTGAATTAAGGACTTACTAAATGATTGAGTTACTAAATGGATGTACTTTGTTTAAAACTATGTGATCACTTTGGTTAAAACTATGTAGGCATTTTAGTGATAAGTTATGCCATAACATTGTGAATGCTATACTTTGGTTTCTGTGAATGTTTTGTCTTAGTTTGTTACTGAATAAATAGATTTATTGTTTTTTGTTATTTGTTATTGTTATTGAATAAATAAATTCACTATACTGTGTAATCAGAACCTTGAAGCTATTCACAGCCGCAGTCCTCTAGAAAGCTGCTCATGATTGGATTTACACCCTCCAATTCTTTAATGTAGAAACTGCTAAGTCTTGTGTTATCCTGACTGTGACTTCACAATATTTGAATTGTTTCTTTCTGACTATTCATAATATTTTTTCCTTGATCTGAGAGCTCTGGAATTTGGCTGTAACATTCCTAGATGTTTTCATCTTAGTATCTCTTTCATGAGGGATTGGTGGATCCTTTCAATTTCTATATTATTCTCTGGTTCTAAGATATCAGAGCAGTTTTGCTTAATAATTTCTTGATGTCTAAGCTGGTTTTTTTTAATCATGGTTTTCAAATACTACAATAGTATTATTTGATTTTCAAATAGTTCAGTTTTTTTCATTCAAGTTTGTTGCATTAAAATCAAAGCACCACAGTCTGCCAAAAATAAAATATTCCATACATAACAGTAACAAAGACTACTGTATCATATGTCCTTCACAGTAAAATGATTCCTCTGGGAAGAAAGAAATCTGTAATCTGATTGACTAACATTACTCAGGAACAAGATCCATCAGTATATGAATTAATTTCACAACCAATTACAATAATTATTAAATTTCATTTGTCCTGAAGAGATTTTCCATGCTGCTGTTTTCAGAGCTAGTTCTGGGAATATATAAGTTTTCAGTTCTTCCAAGGCAGCTGATCTAAGGAGATATGTGGTCACTGATCTCCTGGGCTGTGCTGTAGTCTGAAAGTGACCACAAATACTCTTTTCTGTCAGGGAACTGTGACCAGGGTTCCCACTCTTGCTAGTACTCCTCCTTACTCTGAGACTGGGATTCAGAACTACATATGGGCAATGCAATTGAGTCTTGCTCCCAATGATAAAAAAGGGTCCTCTGTATTCTCCTTCTGACCAGTTGTCCAACCCCTTCACTCTCTGTGGACTGAGAGCTCCAGAAGTTGCCACCACAGATTTGGTCTCCCCAGGTCTGATGCTGGATTGCTCTGGTACAGCATGAGCTAGGCCGAGTTACTATCTAGTTCCAGTGAGATAGACCTTTCCTGTTGACCTTCTGAGTTATCTTGGGCTGGAAAAATGTTTCACCCCATCCTTTTGTGGGTTCTGCTGCTCCAGAATTTTTGAGGCATCATTTTAATGTTGTTTGAAGGGGAATTTGGGAAAGTTCAGGTGAGTTCCTGTTTTAACTCTGCCATTTTGGCTCTTTCTTGCTTTGGCCACTATGAGAAACTATTTTTTCTCTGTCTTCAGAATTCCATCTTTTCACAAGCACTTTTTCCCCCTGATGTACTCTTTCTTCTAGAGTTGATATCATCAATGTTACACACACACTTTTCTAATTCTTTCAGAAACCAAAAATGATCACATGGCAAGGTGATAGATAGATAGATAGATAGATAGATAGATAGATAGATAGATAGAT